>NC_060275.1:3401897-3453559 GCF_021613505.1 Equus quagga
GGCGGGCCCCGCGCGCCCTCGCGCGTCCCCCGCGCCCGGGCGCAGCTGGCGCGGTCGGTCTAGTGCAGCGCTCGGCTCCGCGCCTCGGGCGCTTGGCTTCACCTTCAGAGGCGCGGGGCGTGCGCGTCCTCCTCCCCGGGCCCGCTGCCTCTTCGCCAAGGTAGGGGCTGGGGTGGGGGGCGGCGCGGGGCCGTGGGGTCGGGGGCGCGGAGATCCGGGCCTGGACGTGTCGTGAACCCCGGTGTGCGCCGCGGGGGTGGGGGGCGCTGGGGAGGGGCTCCCCGGCGCGGGGAGGGGGGCTTGGCTTTCCCTGTTGGTAGTTGCTCCGCTCCGCAATTCCAGGAGAGGGAAGATGCAACTTCGGGCGGCGAGGCGAGCGTCCGGGAGGTGGTTTTTACCGCAGTGGAGGGGCGGGGTGGGGGCCGGGGTGGGAGCGCGGAAGAGGCTCTGGCAGTGTACACTTCGTCAAAGGCGACGCGGGAGGAGGGGAGCTCGGATGTGCTCTCCATCCATTAGGAGACAAAGAGCAAATTGCCTTACTTTAAAGTAAAACGCTTCGGCTAATGAAGGTGGGTGATGGGGCTGCGGGGCCCGAGGAGCCGCTTCAATTATTAAGGGTTTGGCTGATGGGATCGATGCCTGTGGGCTCCGAGCGCGGCTGCCTCGGGGACGTGTTTGCGTGGGGGGGTTGTTTTTCCTCCCCCCTCCCCTGGCTGAATGCCCATCAGCTGGGAGCGTGTAAGTGACCATAACATTACAGAAGTGAGAGCGCCTGGAAGGGAAGTTAGGGCAGGGGTGGGGGTGGGGGGCGAGGGTTCTCGCAATGACTCCGAGAGGGGTGGGGAGAGGGGGTCTGGGTGTCAGAGACTCCTCGGAGATGCGCGCAGCCTGGCGGGGTTGGGGGTGGGGGTAGGGGAGGTATTGATCGCGATATATACCCGGGTATATGTAAGAAAAGAAGAATGCAGTGGGGTGTGTGTGTGTGTTTGGGGGGTGGGGTGGGGGTGGTGGTGGAAAAGCGCCTTGTCTGCCATTTCCAGGGAGAACGTACTGAATAGTTACGATCAGTATTTAGATTAAACCGCCTCGTCAAGTTTTAAAGAAACTTTGTGTGAATAAGTTTGTTAAAAGCCAGCCGAGTTGGGTATTTAAAACAGCGGTTTATGGACGAAGGTTAGTGTGCGATAGCAATCAGCCGTGGTGGGCTGGGAAGCCAGTGGACCCCTGCTATTAGGGACCAGAGAAACCCAGCCTTTTGCCCGAAAAATGTGGGTCTGTAAGTTGGTCTCATTTATTATCAGCGTTAATAAGCACCCCGCAGCAGACCGGGATCAGACCAGGAGCTTCTGGCTCGTGTGTCTGTATCTTACTCATTCCGCTGGGCTTATTGATAAAGAACTGCTTGGTCTCCGGGTGTGCAAAGATCAACTTGCTCAGCCCTCTTTTTAAGTATATTCATTCTGTGCCTTATTTAATCCAGATGCACAAAAAGCCATTTGCAGCTTCATTGTTGGTTTACATTTTTTGAAAAGGCGACTGGTGTAACCTGTGGAATTTGAAATGCAAATAAAAGCCTGTGGGAGTTGAGGCAGAACAAATCAGCATTTATAAAGTGAAAAAGATTTAATGTCTTTGAAATCATTGCAGAGGAAAAAAACTGGAGAGGGGAGTGATTTTTCAGGGAGTGAATTGTGACGTCAGGTCTTTTTGGAAAAGATGTTATTTTTAAGGTCTGAAACCCGGGTATGTAAAGTGCTTACAGGAAAAACAGATTACAAGATTAACATCTGTTAACATGATCGTTTATCTCCAGCCAAAATTAGGTCAGTTCTTTCTTAAGGAAACACGATTGCTGGCTCATGCTTAAATAATAAAATTAAAATAATGAGTTCATAAATTAGGACAGGCGTTTGTTAATAACCTGACCTGTGAAAAACATTTTTTAATTTCGAGATCAATGAAAGGTCAAAGTCCCTTTTGGGTATTGAGAACAGCTCTTCACCCTGCGTCTACCCCTCCCGGATGACCCCCTCTATCCTTACTCCCAGCTCCGTCTCCGCCCCCACCCCGGATTGCTAATTTCCCTTTTCATCCACTGTGGAAGTACAAAATATACCTAAGTGGATACTGTCTGACATCCCCCTCGTTAAAGAAGCCAAACTCTCTCGGCGCAGATGGCTAACTTTCAGAGCTCTGCTGTTGTTTTACCATTAAATGAAACGGGGGGGGTGGGGGGGGTGGGAAGGAAACAGCCTTGCAAAGTCTCCCTGCCCCCTGGGTGTGACTGACGGCTCTGTCGGCCAATCCGCAGCGGCTTTCTCCATTCCGGAGGTAATTTGGGGTGTGAGTGTGTGTGCGCGCGCGCGCGTGCATGCGCCCATGTGTCTGCACACTAAGTCCGACCAGCCCCGCGCATCCGCAGGCTTCTGCTTTGCACAGCTGTATGCCGTAGACGTGGACACGCTTTTACCCGAGTCTGCAGCTAGATAGGCACATGGCAGTCTAAATAGAGACGCTGGCTCCTCCGAGTGTCCTCCTGCAAAGAATGGGCACAAGAGGCGCTTTCGGATTCAAGTCGAAACCTGCTGAAGGGGAAGAAAAGGGGAGTGATGTGATTATGCTTCCCAACAATTGGGAAATCGAAATGTGCGGTTTTGTTCCTCTCGTTCCCACGCGGCAGGCGCGCCCTAGCGCGCTGGGGTCCCTGGGTGTTGGAGCCCACTCGCCAGGCGCAAAACGTACAGAGAACGAGAATTGTTGAAACTGGTGTTAACTCCGTAGAAAAGTGAAGGACAGCATGTACCTTCCAACTTCAAATTTTATTTTTTCACTGGAAGTTGCTACTTAGTCCATGGCAAATTCTAGAATGTGACTTGCTCACGGTCGGTGAAAGTTCTGCTGCCCACCGACTTATGAATGCTGAGCGCTGGCCGCGTCTCCCCTGCACAATGGGCACATTCACGCGCGGAGTGCGTCACGGGCCGCCTCACGTTTCGTACTGGCTTAATCTGGCACCAACCTCCCTAGGAATATCGGTAGTGCGTGTGGAAGTATATGGGCCAGACCTGGCCAGGTAGCATCTCAGTTTCACTGCTGGAGTTGCTGTGCTGCTGCACTCGGGGATGGATGGTGCTGCTGCAGTGGTCGCTTTAGAGACCCACGTGTACCACTCCCTCCGGGAGACCCCTGCAGGGGGACCCCTGGGAGAGACCCCGCGCCCCGGCCTCGTCCACGCACGGTGTGCCCGGCTGCCGGGCCGCACCGAGGTCACCCGGAGGGTCCATGGGCGACCCCAGGCGACCTTCGTCCTACGCTGCAAGAACATAACTAGGTTACAAGGTGGTGTCCGGCCCCGCACCTACCGCTCGGGTCTTTTCCGCCCTCCACACCCAAGTTCGCCCCTTTTCTACCCCATCTCAGTGATCTGACGGATCGAGGAATGGGCAGCGCTGAGGAGGTGTCGCTGGATTAAATCATCCCTATTTCTGTATCTCCTGCGGTGCGGCGCTGGGCGCGGGTGCTGCTGGGGGGCGGGGGGATTTACCTGCCCGCCCCGGGGGCGGGGGCGGGGCGGTGGCCGCTGGTTGCTGGGCTTCCAGGGGGCGGGCCGTGGGCGGGGCGGGCAGCGCCGAGAGGTGGGGGAGGGCCCTGCCCGCGCCCCCGCCCCCGGCGCCCGCCCCCCGCCCCCGTCATGTGGAGCGGACGTCACACGCCTGCACTGTAACCCAAGAAGTGAAAGAGACCGGGACCCACGGCCCAACTTCGCACCGTAACAAAGGCGTGGGTCCGTGCGGGCCGGGGGGTGGGGGCGGGACCAACTGCGGAGGGAGGGGGCAAGAGGGAGGGGGCCAGGGGATGGGGCGGCGGGACCGGGGAGTCGGGGGAGCCGGGGCCTGGCCGCTGCAGGGGTCTGTGCGGGGGTCTGTGCAGGGGCCCGGGCAGGGGTCTGCTCGGGGCCGGGGGGAGGGCGGCCCGGCCGCGGCGGGGGTCTGCGCGGGGCCGGGGGGTGGGGGGCCTGGCCGGAGGTCTGCGCGGGGCCCGGGGGTGGGGGCCTGGCCGGGACGGAGGTCTGCGTGGGTTCGGGGCAGGGGTCTACTCGGGGCCGAGGGTGGGAGCCTGGCGGGGGCGGGGGTCTGCGGCCGGCGGGACCGCGCTCCGGGGCCCGAGGCGCGTTTGAGGCCAGGTAATTGGTTTCTATTTTAAACTTCACTTTGTTCTGGCGGAGGTGGGGCGGTGGGAAAGGCGTGGCCCCCGAGGACGATTACATAAGTGTTCACACCTGATCCGGTCCCGGGCCGGGGGCACCGCGGGTGTTTGGGTGGGAGGTGCTGGAGGGCGCCGGCCCCGGGCATCCCCGCGTGGGTGTAGTGTCCTGCCCGTGTGACCAGACCCCGGCTCGGCGGTCGGAGCCCGTGTGGACTCCGGGGCTGTTTCTGGAAGCCCAGAGGTGCCCGTGGGCGTGGGGCCGGGCCTGCCCGCGGGGTCCACTGCGTAACAAAGGGGCAGGAGCTCCGGACCCTGGGCCGCGCGGCGCGCTGACCCAGCAACGAGTCACCAAAGGAACTTTAGACGGGGTCTTAATGAAACATTCCCCCAGAACCTGCCATAAGTCTCCAATCCTGATTAAAGATTTAAAAATTGATGTATCTCCACCCTGTGGCTGTGTAATAAATACCATGAAAGTACTGATCGGAGCAGAAGCGAGGGTGGATATTTCCCCAACAGGATCTTGTCCAGATTATTTTTTAAGCCGCCCTATTAATATGATTGGAGTATTTTGGTTTAGGAATGTAACTGCTACTTTAAGGAACCAGGCATGCGTGCTATTTGATGAGATACTTTCTACTGCTTCGTAAAAAAGAGCTCATCTTATCATTTGTTTGTTCCTCCTTCGTTTTCTGTTGCATTCTTTCATTGTGGCGTCAAAATAGCCGCGTTATTTATATTTACACAGACCGGCCAGAATTAAATTTACCGCATGCCGCTGCTGCACACGAATCGGAGAGTTTCCCCCTCTTGGTAAAATTGCAGAGTGAGTTGAGCGCCGGCCAGTGGTGCCTGGGTCTGGGGGCTGGGTTAGAGGAGGAGGACATCTTTAGTTTCACAAGAGTCAGTCTCGTGCCATCTTGAATGGGCCCTGGGACAACCCGAGCTCTGAGCAAGACTCACGTATTTTGGTAATGGCATTAGAATTCTGACGTGTAAAGCTGCAAACATACCACGTCTAATATTTTTCTTAGTTCATTAGTAGGACTTTGTTTTCTTTAAACTTGCTGATTTGAATGTACTGAAACAGTCGGAGCATATTAACATTCCAAACAAATAAGAATCCCAAGGGATGTGTAAGAAAGCTCACTAAGAGGAGTGGGAATGCCTCTCTAAAATGAAACAACAGTGAAGTAGTGTATTTAGTAGGTACGGTCCTCAACAACGCGAAGAGAGGAGTTCTGCTTGTTCTCGTCTGTGAAAGCTTTTGTTTGTCAGCGTCATCTTTCCGATGGCAGAGGATACTGAAACATGCTAGATCCGGAACCTTAGCTTTGGGCCGTATAGCTGATACTAGGTGCTGATGACCAGACAATAGTTTACATCGTCAGTGTTAATCCCATTGTTATTTGTAACCGCCCTTTAAAGTTGACTGGCTGATTTACAGATGGACATTTTCCTGGGACCCGGAAGCCCTTACCTGTCTGACTCTAAGATGATGTCCCAGAGACCAACAGGAGTGAATAGGATGAGAGATGTTTTTGAAAACAGGTCGACGCTGAAAGCACGGTGCCTCCACGTCCACAAATGCCTTTCCCTTCCTTCTCCTACATGGGGATGTTTGAGTTTCATAGATGAAGCGTTTCATGTGCAGATTAAGTTTAGGAACAACTATGTGAAAAAGAAAAGGAGACTTTACAGAATACTTCAAAATGAGGTGTACTCCAACAGATGGTTTTCAGTCTTAGCAAACAGGGAAAAAGGATAATGTGACCTAGGAACTGAAGCAGAGTTTCGTCATGGATTGTCTTGAAAAACCAGTACTCAGTTTATTGGGTTGTTGTGGATTTTTATTTATTCATTTTCCAGAATACGTATTGGTCTTATTCATAATTTACCAGAAGGAATCTTTTAAAAAAGAATTTTGTGGGAGTGGCTGGAAGTCTCTCTGGAGATTGTGTTTAGAGTTTCAACTGCATTATACCTTAATGCCACAGAAATAGGAAACTGAAATATAAGCTGATTACGTTCAGCAGGAAGGAGCCTGTCTGAACGTGTGCGCCTTCCTTTTGTAATACGCTTGTTTTCAATGTTCAAGACATTACACTATTTTGGTTTTTATTCCATTTTCAACATTGGTGAAAAGGGCATGTGTTAAATAATTAAAAGTGGTATTTTGCTGATGTAACTAGATTTCTGATGAAGCGAAGCATCTCTGTTAAATGTCTGGAAACAACAACTTTTTCATTGGTCGTTGATGGTCACACTGAGCTGGGGACATGTCAGCTTCCTCAGTGATAGGCACAGATTGAAGCAGAAGGGATAAAACTAATGGAAGAAAGTTAAATTTGATTCAATCTCTGCTGTATAAACATTTGCCTGTAGAAGGAACATTCCTTCTTCAAAGCAGATGTCTCACCTGCTTATAGTGTAGTGTTTGTACATTTTAGGGCTTAGATAGAGTTCTCCTGGCACAGTCAGTTAGTTTTTTCAAAAATACATCTCTTTGCTGCCCTAACCCCTCCCCCTCAAAATTCTGGAGGCTGTGGAAAAAGTGTAATTAACTGGGATCTTACTGAACACAGTCCAGAGGTTCCAGGTGGGCCTGTGCACCACGCTGACCCAGCCACATGTGTGCCACCCCGGCTCTCCCGGGGCACGGCGGCCCCCGCACTGTGTAAGCACTGACTGCTTTACTAGCACCCAGCACAAGGACCTGCTTGGCTTGCTGACCACTTGGCGCCTTTGACCTTCACTCCCAGGGTTCTTGCTGTCTGCACATGGAGAGTTAATGGTATTTCTGTCTTAACTCCCGGACGCTTCCTCTGTTGGTGGGAAGCTGCATCTCATTTGGCTTTGCGCTTTTCCAGGGATGGGCGCTGCAGGATCTCGATTTGTTCTGAAGTCTGTTGAGGTGGCGGTATAATCCATCCTGTGTGTGTTGTAGAGACAGGCTGCAGGATGGAGCTTCCCGAAGGCAGATGGAAACGTGGGCTGCAGATAGGCATCCGTGGCGGCCATTCACGTTAGGAGTTTCCGTAGCAGCACTTCGACGCTGCCTTCCGCCTGGCATTAACTGGTGGCACGAGCCAGCCCACGGTGACTGTGGCCCTCCGCTGCCTCCTGTCCTCCCCTGGGGCTGTTACCCCAACCTTTCTACCCGCTGGCCCACAGTATGCTGGCAGCAGCCTGTTGAGGGTTTGAAGATCACTCTCGGGGCCACAAGAGTGACAGCATTTTTCAGATTCAAGCCTTGGCCTCCGTTCTCCCTGGTCCCAGGAACAAGTGGGTTTGGGGTTGGGGTGGTGGGTTCTCTTTGGAGGGGTGACCTCTGCCCTAGTGAGTTGAGATCCCCCCACCTCTCCCACCTCTCTCACCAGACGGGGGACTTTTGGGGGTTTTTTGGTGAGGAAGATTGGCCCTGAGCTAACATGTGTTGCCAGTCTTCCTCTTTTTGCTTGAGGAAGATTGTCGCTGAGTTAACATCTGTGCCAGTCTTTATTTTGCATGTGGGATGCTGCCACAGCATGGCTTGACAAGCATGTATAGGTCCACGCCTGGGATCTGGACCCGTGAATCCTGGGCCGCCGAAGCAGAGTGCACAGACTCAACCACTATGCCACTGGGCCAGCCCAGGGTGGGGGGGGGGGGCGAGTCCTCTTAATCATTGGACTCTAGCTGTGAATGTCTTCCAGTTTTCAGGAATATTGGCAAGTTGTCACATCAAATGTTTATTTGTGAAGAATTAATAAAATTAACCTTAAGGGAAGAATGAAGAAAACCTTTCTTTATGAATTTAAAGTGCTTCCCCATCCAGTTCTTTAAAAAGCATCTTTATTTTAAAATTAATTTTTTTCAAAAGAGGACTGTTTTAGGGTTGTGACCTAAATAGCTATAGGGTGGATGCGTATACAGGCGCTATAAGTGCATTGCTTTCAGTTGGAATTTATGCTCTCTGCTAAGGTATAGTGAGTGTATTTTAGACGTATTGGTAAAAATTAGCAGTTGCAACTGTCGGTTCTCTGTCTTCTTTATCCCTTGCATCTGGCTGCACGTGATCTGAACAGCTGAAGCTTTTCTTTCCAGAGCTGGAGCTGGCTGTCATATTTATGTCCAGAATGCAGTGTTTTCCAGTGGCATACGTCGAATTGTAAAGAAATATAATTTTGTGGCTCTCAACATTCCTTAAAAGTAGTTTTCCAAAAGAGATCTGGCATTTAGTCTTGAATTCAAATGGTACTGAAAATTACAAAGCAGGAGTAATTAGAAATGCAACTATTTTTAGAAGGCAAACATGTAAATATATGTAAAATAATGAGTAAAACACCATACAGGAGAATAGAAAAAAATAAATTACTTAAAAAGCAACTATATCGAATTTAGATGCATTTTACTGTTTGTTTCAAATATATGTTCATTCTGGTAGGTTTTCTTTCTGGGTTTTTTTTTTTTTTGGTCAGGAATTTAATCAAGTTGTTATGTTTTCAAAATTTACTTTCAGAGAGAGGTATTTTATATGATTGTGAAATTCAGATGGTTCCTCACCAGTGTGGTGAAAACAGGATGAAATATTGATTTTATTTTGTTTTCAAGACAGAATTAATCTGGTGTTTTATTCCTTCAAAAGCAGGTAGACTTGTCTCGCACCGATTCTGGCTCCCCCAGGGAATTGCTGATGTCAGCTCGGCCCTCGGATACAGCTGTCCTGTTATTTTCTTGCTCATTTAGGGGATGGTGAGCACAGGCTAAATGTGGTGTTAGCTTTCAGGACGTGTTAAATGGAGACTCTTAAAAATTGAGGTCCTGTGTGAAAACTCTGCAGATTTTTCTTGATGGCTAAGAATTAAAAAATTTCTTTCAGCATTATTTACTAACACTTGACAAACCATCTCGCCTTCAACTCTTCTCACACTGAAGAAAGTAAAGGATATTTGTTTAGGAATTTTTCCTTTGTTTCAGAAAAGGGCAACATGTGTCTGTCTCTGCCATATGGCACTATTTAACCTATATTGCATGAGCTGGCTTGGTGCTGTGTTAGGCATTGATTTATTTCAGCATCCAAGAACATTCTTAGAAATTTAGTCCAGTGAAAGATGCCGTGAAGATTGTCAGAGAGGCTGTTCGTGGCTTTAGCAGCTGCTCAGGTGCTTGAGGGTAGTAAGCAAGTGTCCCTGTTTTTTATTTTTTTTTTCTGTTTGGTGAGGAAGATTGGTCCTGAGCTAACATCTGTTGCCAATTTTCCTCTTGTTGCTTGAGGAACATTGTTGCTGAGCTAACGTCCATGCTCGTCTTCCTCTATTTTGTATGTGGGATGCCCCCACAGCATGGCTTGATGAGTGGTGGTTGGTCCATGCCTGGGATCCGAACCCATGAACCCTGGGCTCCCGAAGCTGAGCACACGAACTTAACCACTAGCCACTGGGCTGGCCCCCAAGTGTCCCTTTTTCCTTTCCTAAAATAATTTTTGTGGGAAATAGTTTGACATTAAATGTTGGCTGCTTGTGTTCATTGAGGAAAACGCAGCGCCCCACGTGAGTAGCTAGAACTTCTGCTGGTCGCACATTTGCACCCTCAGGGTCGGGCTGGTGAGAAAGGACGTCCACTGTTAGTTCCTGATTACTCCACTGATTTTAACCGAGAGCTAAAAAATACGTGTTTTTCCCTTAAAGACTTAGCTGTTTTTTTTTTTAATGGATGGATGAATCGGTGAACAGATGCATGGTCCTGTTTCATAGTGTAAGCTTTTATGGTGCTGCTCTGGGGTACCTGGAGGCGGCACTGTGATGTTTGCACTGACGACTTGTTTTGTTTATACATGTTGTCTTTGAGTTTTTGGATAGACTTGTGTTTAATTCACAAGGGGGCTTCTCCTGCCGTGTCTCAGGGACTGACTACTTACTTTGATGCAGAGCGTCGCGGAAGATTCTGCCTCCGTTCTCAGCATCCTCTGTGGCCGTGGTGTGGCCTCCAAAGCTGACGTGTCTGGATACTCTTCTCTTAGTGCATCCCTGTCATTAGCTTTAATCATACTGTTTTTCCTGTTTTAAGGAAACAAGTAAACAAATTTATACTCATTCACGTGTGCACCCCCAAAGCAGGGCATGTGTGCACAGAAAGGTGGGCCTGGGTATCACTCAGAATTTCAGCAGAATGGGTGAAGGCTGCTTTTGCTGATGCATAATTTATGTTGACATTATCAGTGACACGGAGAGAACATTTTTATGCCAGTTTGAGAAAATACCGTCGTTCACATTGATAATCATATTCCCACCAGATTTAGATTCATCATACCAAAGCTTTTCATGTCTTAGTGTGACCATTAGCATAATGATGATAATTTTCCCTTTGAGTAACACCAAGCGTAATTTAAATTAGTGTTATTGTGATGAGTACAACACAGCCCAGGTGTTCAAGTGGCTTCCTTATTTCAAAAACGGATTTTTGCTTTTTAAAATAAGAGGCAAGGAAGATGATCTCATTCCTAAAGACAACTTAAAAAATAACAGTGTTGGTAAATAAGTGAATTCCTAATGTAAAAGTACTTGCCATAGCAACGTAAACTTGGGGACAATTCTGTAGAGTCATGGGATTAGTGGTTTAGTGGGAGGATTAAAATTGGCCTCAGTAAATTACCCTGGTGACAGAGAGGCAGAATCTGTTAATGGTTTTACAGGAAGATTGGCTTATCAGTTATTTTCTAGGTTGATGAAAGATTATGGGCTGCTTAGAATTTGAACTTTAGAAAGGAAGGTTAATTTTCCTAATAGCTACACATTTTTAAGTATCTGTAGGAATTGGTTAAAAAAGGCTGTTAGTGCAGTTAGAATTCAGGATTTTATATGCACGTGGGAGACGATTTATGGTCCACGTTTGTTGTTGAGCTGCAAACGTTAAGGGGCAGTTGCCAGTGTGCATTTCAGGCGGTCGTTACATTAGGTCTTCCAACTGTCCGTGGAAATAGACCATTTTGGAAAGTGCATTAGATCTTTTGGGCCACAAAGCCTCCATTTAGATGCTTACAAGCTGGTAGTTTACTACACTGCACCTTCTTGGCCTGAGCGCAGTGAATGTGCTCCCCACTCCGGAGTATGGCTTTTCTATCGGGTAGGAGGCCTAAATCGATGGTGTAGAATGACCACGAAGAAAAATGGTTACTTTTGTGATTATTTACGTTTCTTTGTGAATTTTTGTTATTTCTATTTGGATTTGTTTTAGAAGGTTAATATTGAGAGTTACATATACGTTATAACTAGCAGGAAATGTAGAGATGACTTTTTGCATGAATCCTGACATTTTATTGGTTGTGACATGCTGAACTCACACAGCAAGGTGAGGTCAAAGTCCGCCTTCGAGATGAGCTTGTTAAGAGCGTGTAACGCTGATTTAGCAGGGTGGACTGTAGACCTGGGAGGGATCGGTCATTTAGGGCCATGGGTGTATACTGTCCCCACTTCAGTTTCACTTTCTGATGCTTAGCTCTAGCTCTAGAGAGAAGAAAAAATCTTGCTTGAATTTTTGCATCTCTCAGTGGGGATATCATGTTAGTATGAGAGCTGGATGGGTCGTCCCTGTCAAAGGCCACTGCAGCTTGGCAGAGCTCAGACGAGGAGACCTCGGGAAGTGCGGGGCACCATGGACACCCGGCAGCTGTTTGCACAGGTTCCCGGCTCAGCGCGGGGCCAGTGTACAGACTTTCTTGGGAAACCCAGTCTAACGCTCATACTAACATCACTTTCTATAAGAGAGTGAATGTGGAAGGGAGATGACCAGCGTGGGATCAGAAGCCCTAAAAGAAAAAAGCTACCAAAGAATTGCCGGGAAGGAGGTCAGAGGAGACAAATGACGGTTGTGACAGACTGCCAGTCCCTGTTAGGCGTCCTGTCTAAGCTGCAGCAGCAGGTGGATACAGGAGTGCTGGTGGTGAGCCGGGCATCTGCAGGGCCAGTGCTCAGTGCTGGAGCAGATGACTGCTGAGGCCTGGAGACACGGGGCTTTGAGAGAGAGCTGCTGACCAGAGCGGGTCAGGGAGGAGGCCCAGATGAGTGCCCCAGGGGTGGTGCGCATTTTTCCTTCCGCACATCCATGGTGTAGGTAGACAAGATGGCAACTGGGAGAAAGAGAAACTGGGGAGAGGAGCAAGCTGAACACAGTGACGTGTGCATTTCCCTTTTTCTTCTCTGATGGCAAGTCAGACACAGGGCTACACACAGCAGCCCGTGGGGCTGGCCGGCTGGAGTTGGGTCTGCTCCTGGTGGCTGTATGGACTCTGGCCAGCTGTTACCAGCCCGTGGAGAGGTCACTGAGCCTGCTCTAGTGAAATTGGAAGCTGGACCAGGGTGCAGTGAATTTTTCTTCTCTGTGCAAGAGCCGCTTAGAAAATCCATTTCCTTTTGCGTTCTCCATGTGAGCGAACATAGTGGACATTCTAGGTTTTCTCTTAAGAGGCAAAATTGGTAAATTGAGACCCAAATTTAGGATTTGTTTTCCCTTTTCTGAAGAAGATAGTATTGAGTACTTTTTCATTATTTACCTGAAGCTATATCCTAGGTGGTTTGCCACCCTTCTAGAAATTTCTCAAAATATGTGATGACCAGTGTACATTAAGAATTGGAAAGAATTATCTAATCAGTGTGATACTTTATGGACATCATCCTGGATGCCCTTGTGTGAGAATTTTTGCAGGCTTGTTTGAGTATCAGGCAGCTGAAATCTCATTTGCTTGTCAGTGGTAATGGTTTGCTTCTTTATACCCATCTCATTCCATAAAGGGTGTGCGCTGAGCTTGAGAGGTTACTCATTAAATATATAGTAAAGCATAAATAAAAACCAAGAACAAGAATGGAATAAGAAGTCACAAGAAGGGGAAAAATAATATTACCTATCCAGATCATAACGTTCCCTCCAGTGGGTGTCCCTGGACCAAAATTTAGAATCTGAGCTTTCTGGCAAGTGAAAACAGCGAAAGGTGGCCACTGATGTATTGAATTGATGCTAAGGAGAAAGCTCACCAGTTCTGCTGTGAAAGAAAATCCTTTTTGAGCGCGTAACCCTAAAGAAAACTTTTTACATTGATTCGTGTATCGGCTGGTTTTGTACATATTTTTATGTAGACGGTGCCTTCAACAGCATTCTTAAGGCGATGCTGCAGTGGTTTTGGAAAGGTCCTTCCTTGTAGCTTCTCCAAAACGAAGAGCCAAGGGCTTAGGAACAAAATATGATGCACTGAGAGCTATGTTTTGAATCACCGTGACAGTATGATCCAAGTTACTGATCATTGGAGTGTCCCATTATGTTAGAAGTTTAATTTTTGTGACTGATGACTTATTCCAGAGTTGAATCAAATTTGGTGAATGCCTTAATAACCAGCCCCCCAAATAAATAGCTCGTAAGTGCTCTGTTAAGGCTCATTTCCTTTTCACAAACATCGATCTCATGCCTGCTGTGAGCAAGGCAGTGTCCCACGTTCTTTATGTGTGTTGTTTAGTATTCATAACAGTTATGAGATGGCTTGTCATTTTAGCCCCCTCTCCCCCAGGCGGACGCTGAGACTGGCACGGTGAAGTCGTTGGTCAAAGTCCCATGAGTAGAGTTGAGAAGACCATCTTTTGGGCAGCCACCTTGAGGTTATGACCGTCCACACACTTGTTAAAACGTGTAGAGTTTGAGTCTTAGCCTGAGCTCTCTGGTACTGTATCACTGTGGAGGTCACATTATGGAAGACCAGTGTCCCTCCTCCTGGCCCCCTCCCCTTTCTAGGTGGCTGGGGTGACCAGTGAATCCTCTGAGAGAAGCTGGGAGCCAGTGTGTAGGGTCCCCAGAGCTGGAACTGAATCAGTTTATGGCCGTATCTGCTCTGAAGTTTAGCACAAGTTCTGAGGAATCCATCCCGAAAGAGAAGTTTAGAGGGCGGTCTGAGGATTTGAAGCAGCGGAAGTCCTGCCGCAGCCTTTCGAGCCAGCTGGGGGGGGACTCGGCCCCACCCTGGGCGCCCTGCCCTCTGCTTCTCTTGCCCTCTTGCCTGCCTGTCCACGGGCTTAGGGAGGTTCCCTGGAAGCCCAAAGCCACCCTCCTGAGCTTCGGAAACCCGGGTCTGTGTTGACAAAACCCTGGGGCAGAGGTCGGCAGACCGTCTGTGAAGGCCAGGTAGGCAGCGTTGCGGGCTTCGCGGGCCATGCCTTCTCTGTTGCGACGGCCCAGCTCTGCCTTGCAGCATGAAAGCAGCCAAAGGCGGTACGTCAGCGGATAAATACGCCTTATTTATGGACACTGAAATTTGAATTTCATGTGTCACAAAATATTATTTTCTTTTGATTTTTTCCACCCGCTTAAGAATGTAAAAACCATTCTTAGCTCACAAGCTGTACAAAAACAGGTGGCGGGCCACAGTCGGCTGACCCATCACGCTGGGACGGTGCTGCCCGATGGAAATACAACGCATCTGTCATTTTAGATTTTCTGGTGACCACATGGAAAAAGGCTAAAGACATGCATAAAATTAATGTTAATAATATGTTTTATTTAATGCATACATATGCAAAATGTTCCTTGAACGTGTAAGTGATATAAAAATTATTGCTGAGATATTTTTTGTTCTTTTTTTACACTAAGTCCCTCAAATCTGGTGTGTATTTTACACTTACAACTCATCCCCATTTGGACTAGTCCTGTTTGGCCACCATATAGGTTGGTGCCCCTGAAGGGGGTTGTGATGACTTGCCCATTTTGGAAAGCCCCACCATCAGCCACGGCCAGGTGCTGAGGTGGAGTCAGAAATCTCCACCCCACAAGTTCAGCTGTGTCTGTTTTCGGTTGTTTTTAAACAAGGACACTAAGGGAAAATACATTCCTTTGGAAATATCTCAGTCGAGTCCTAGCAGTTTAATTAGGTCGAGTCCTAGCAGTTTAATTAGGGGGAAGAGGTTCTTTTTCCCCACTCTCAAGATCTGTGCCAGGAGCCAGTGGTGGCCGTGGTGGGGCGCTGAAGCGTGCTTCCTGGGATGGCAGGAGGCGGGGGCCTCCCCTGGCAGGTCTGTCCCTCTGTAAGTCCATGGTAATTAAGCTAGCACGCTCGCTCGTGGAGCAAAGAGCCATCCTATCTAGGTGTTTCCCTGTGTTCCCTGCAGCCAGACCCCCACCTCCGATGTAGCGTCTGCTAACTCAGATTTGTTAATTCTGGCACTGCAGTTGTATAGAGAGGAATTCCAGTGTGGGAAGATGCAGACTCTGGCTTCGGGGCCAGCACCTGCCAGGGATGACTTGTGGCCAGATTTGGAGCCTCTGTGTGCCTTCACTTCTTCATCTGTGAAACGGGATGAGACGCGGCCTTCCCCGAGGGCTTGCGGGAAAGGAGGGCGTGGGTGCGTGGCAGCTTTGAAAGGAAGTGGGCTGAACCTTTGCAGCTAGCCAGTTCCCAAGCAGACAAGTTAGGATGAAGGCTCCTTACCCTGAGGCTGTCAGAGAGCAGGAGGGAGATCCTGGTGTTGTGAGTTTATTCTGTCTCATCTGGGATAGTTTTACATCTAGCATATAAACTGTAAGGAAATTGGTTATTCCTATTTTTTGCACATTAAAAAAAATCATCTGTTTTAGAAAGGCGATAATAATTGTGGTCTAATTCAATTAGGTAGATGTTGTTTATATTGCACATTAAGCCTTAAACCGGTTTTATGATAATTGGCATTTTAGTTTTGTTAACCTCATAATATAAAAAGCAAATCTACAAAAAGTAGAAACCATTACCTCTGTTTGGGTTAAGGTGTACCTGGAGTGAACACCCTGGGCAGAGTTAGTTTATTATTGTGTAAATTGGTGTAATGGCTGAGGATCAACAAAATGCTTGTTCTGTTGAGGAACAGAGTATCTCACTGAGATGGTCTGACTGACCCTCCCTCGCACATTCTTTGTGGGTGAACGTGTTCCTGCCTCATTTCTGCTCCTAGATCCTGTGCGGTTGTCGAATTAGAAGTCAGGACACTGCGTTCTGTATCAAAGCTTGTGAAAGTGCTTATGTTTTGGAGTTTCCACTTAGGAGAGCCATGTGGAAAGGTAGAACTTTTTTTCCTTCAGAATGAATCTAAACACATATATTTAATCAGTCTTTTTTAAATTGGTCATTTAAACATAATAATAATGATAAAAATGAAGGTTTCCCCCGGAATGGGTAAGAATAATGCTTCAGGAAAGCTGTTTCTCAGAAGGAAGTAGAGGACTCTCCTTGAAGAAGATGCTTCTTTAAGGAGATGAGGGCTCGATGCCGTGTAGAGGATTTTCGTCCCTTCCTGTCAGCAGGTAGGATTCCTGTATTGTTTTGTGCTGCTAAGAGTTAGAGCGAGATGCATAGAGGCACCTGAACGGTTCTCGCCCTT
This sequence comes from Equus quagga, assembly GCF_021613505.1. Classification (NCBI taxonomy): domain Eukaryota; kingdom Metazoa; phylum Chordata; class Mammalia; order Perissodactyla; family Equidae; genus Equus; species Equus quagga. Next base: position 3,418,469 of record NC_060275.1, read on the forward strand.
GAGGGCCTTCCAGTGGGCCATTTTGTGAGTGCTGACGGTGTGTTTGGGGTGGTTCATAAGCCAGGTGAGAGGGGAAGGGAGGGTATTTACAATCATAAACTGGCCAGAATCACCTTCTGTTGGCATAGTGGACATCCCACGGGTGGGCATGAAAGCCTGCCCTTGTCTTCAGGAGGCAGAGCTCAGCTGGTCTCTGTCCCCGTGTATCTCAAGACAGCTGTTCCGTTTGCTTATTCAGTTTTATCCCATTTCAAGGTGAGACGTCGTTAGATTGCTTCCTCCTTCTGGGGCTGGTCCTGTTCTTTGTGGCAACACAGTGGTCTCCCTGTTACTCCTGCCCATAAATCCAGACGTTCAGGTCAGACGTTTATTATTTTGACCAAGGGTCAAGTTCCATTTCTTGCCATTGCAATCACGGAAATGCTTCTTTTGATAAATAAATGGTGTTGAAACAGACTAGAATTCTGTTGACTGTCTTGGGTGTGGAATGGCAGTATCAATGTTCAGAAAACTTATCAGACTTTTATTTTGAATAAGATTGGCTAGCGTTCAGGTGGAATAACAAAGTCCAAATCTATATTGTTCAGCTGTGATAAAAAGTGCTATTTATCTATTTTTTGTTTCAGTGACTCAGCAAAACAGTGCTTTGGACCTGTGCAAATTTAGGTAAAGGAGTATTTCTACTTAAAGGAGAAATGTGAACCTTCAGTGTTAGGATCGCCATTTCTTAGTATGTGGACCTAAAATTCTTTGGAGACTTTTGCAAATCCATGTATGTCTCAACGAGTTAGATTTCATAAGTGGGCCCTTATCTTGAAAATGCTTTAAGCCCCAGAGCCAGTCGCCCCCTAATGGCCATACATTTGGGGGGGTTCAGGACCTTACGTGGTTTCCGCCCGGTCGTGTGAAATTTATAGGTCTTCACTTGCCTTAGGATCTGCTAGTCAGATGGGACTCCAGTAGCACAGGAAATTAAAGTGTTCTGATTAAAACGTCCCTTTCTTGGACAAACACGGCTGTTTTTAGAGGCTGGTGGGAAACAGACACAGAACTGTAGCCTTACGTTTAATCACTCCGGGCAGAATTTCTTTCTTATTCACTTGAAAGTCACTTTGTTGAATACACTTTAATATGTCTGCAGTTAGAGCTAGGAATATGTGCTACGTCCTCTTGTTAGAGGAGAGGAACTGTGGGAGCCAAGAACAAGCTTGGGCTTTCCTGAAAGCCCAAGATACTGACTTTGTCTTCTATAGAATTCCCTTTGCTGGCAGTGACTTATCCGAATGTCATTATTCCAGGGGATTAATATGAACCTACACGTTTTAATTGTTGAACCAGAATTAAAACATTGATAGCTGGTACCCAGTATCTTACAGTGTCTGTTTCTCTTGCATAGGGGTATGAAGACAGACACAAGTAATTGGCTTTTAAGATGGATACAGAGATTTTAAAAAATAACTTACATAGGCATTCCCAAAATGGTATGAAGATGTGCGCTTTTTGTTTACTACCATATAAGGGGCGGGTGGGGTGGGGTGGAATTTAGGGCAGATACACTTTACTTGATTTTTCAACCACGTATTTGAGTAATTATAGCCAAATACTTAGGGTAGTGTTCTCCTTGCCCAAATTAAGCTGTTTTTTTCAGGTAACTATACAAAATGCATAGTTCATAGACTGCAAAGACTTCATCATCTTTGCCTTCAAGATGTTTGCAATCTAAAGGGGAAAGTGCATTTTGAGAGAAAATAGCACGTTCGACATTTCACAACATGGATGTAATTTTATTTTACGTAAGAAGCTGTTTACAGAGTGCCTTCCACATGCCAGTCACCATATTAGGCATTTGCAGTAGTTTAATGTGTTTAGATCTTTAATATATATAAACTTTAATTTAAAAATTAAAATGGGACCATGTCATGTGAAGTTTTCTGCAATTTATTTTTTTACGTAACATCACAACCTATTCTTTTTGGGTTTTTTTGGCACCCGAGCTAACATCAGTTGCCAGTCTTCTTCTTTCTTCTTCTTCTTCTTCTCCCCAAAGCCCCCCAGTACATAGTTGTATATTCTAGTTGTAGGTCCTTCTGGTTGTGCTATGTGGGACACCACCTCAGCATGGCTGGACGAGTGGTGCTAGGTCCACACCCCGGATCCAAACCGGTGAAACCCTGGGCCGCCGAAGCAGAGAGCACGAACTTAACCACTTGGCCTTGGGGCCGGCCCCACGAACTATTCTTTTCTTCGTTTGTTTTTTTGTTTTTCTCCCCAAAGCCCCAGTGCATGGTGGTATATCCTAGTTCTGCTGTGTGGGATGCGACCACAGCATGGCAACTGACAGGCGCTGTGGTTCTGCACCCGGGAAACGAACTGGGGCCACCGAAGGGGTGAAGCCCCAAACTTTAACCGGCAGGTCATCAGGGCCGGTTCCACACTTGTTCTTTTTAAGAGGATATGCACAGGACAGATGTTTGCACACACCCTTAGTGATGTCCAGATGCCCCATGCGACCCCGTTCTGACCCACTTGGAATGGATTCTGGCTGAGTAGTCCAGAGGAGCAGGCCAGTGCCCACCGGCTGGACGTCCGCCTGAGGAGACTGCTCTCATTTATCCCCAGTGAGTGGACATTTGCCTTGCTGCCCGCATCCTAGTGTGCAGGGAGCCTCTGTGATACACAGTTTCGTGCACGCATGGGAATATTTCTTTGGGATGAGTTCCCTGAGATGGAATTTTTGGCATGGAGGGGCATTTTAATTGATGGCTTCTGCCAGATTTCCCAGGGAAGTTGTCAGAATGCCATTTTACATCCTGCAGCCGTCAGTGTGAGCGAGGCCCTTCTCTGTCAGCACTTGCTGTTGTCGCTTTTCAGTCTCAGCCAACTGGATGGGGGAATCATCTCATTGTATTTAGAATATTTTGAATGTTGAGCATTTCATAATGTTTACTCATCACTTTCTTTCACCTGTTGATCTGTTGGTCAGTTTCTCCACTGAATTATTCGTGGTTTGTAGCTTTGCAAGAACATTTTGTTTATTAGAGTAATAGCCTTGTGCTTTGTGTCACAAGTATTTATCTTTTTTATGTCATTCACTATATGTAAGTTCTTTTTGCTCCAGAAACATTCAAATAGCCTCTATCTGAGTTGTTTCTTAAAAGGTGTGTGAATTTCCCTCATTTTTTTTTCCCTTTTGAGTGAGTGGAGGAGTGTATAACAGTTTTGATTATTGTGCTGGTTACTTTTTCTGTCCATTCCTAGGCAAATTTTGGACATTTGTATTTTACTAGAAAATCAGTAATTTCTTTCATCCATATAATCACATTTATTAACCTAGAGTTTTGAGAAACATTGTATTCTTTTAATTTTCCTTCTTATCAAAGAGTCAGTTATTGATTTCATTTATCAGTTTTACTATTTTTTCTTTTTTTCTGATTTGTTACTTTTTAAAATTCAAACGTAAGGGTTTTAATGCTTCTTTGGATGTTTCACGTACAGATTTTCTTTACTTTTTTAATTTTTTTGAGCAGTTCTGTTTATGAATGTGCTATAATTTATTTATCCATTTTGCCGTTGATGGATATTTGGGTTGTTTCTGTTAGGGGCTCTTGCAAGCGATACACATAAACGTTCTTGTACAAATTCATTTCTGTTGGGCGCAAGTTGACTGTGTTATAGGGTATATTCAGCTTTTGTTGTTGTTGTTTTCTAGGAAGATTAGCCCTGAGCTAACTACTGCCAGTCCTCCTCTTTTTGCTGAGGAAGACTGGCCCTGAGCTAACATCCATGCCCATCTTCCTCTACTTTATATGTAGGACACCTGCCACAGCATAGCTTGCCAAGCGGTGCCATGTCCGCACCGGGGATCTGAACCGGCGACCCCCAGGCCGCCGAGAAGTGGAACATGCGCACGTAACTGCTGCGCCACCACTTCGGCCCCTTCTTTATTTTTGATGATGTAGCTGGTTACACCGTGAGCTTTCTTTGTGCCCCGTACATTTTGCCGTGGAACAGTGTCAGGAGAGGTTTTGCAATTGCTCTTTGATTTCCTCCTCCCCGGGAGTTATGAAGAGTTTAAAATTTTCCAAATAGCTGAAGTCCTGGTAATGTTGTTTCTGCTTTTACTTGTTAATTTTTGGTGTCACAGTACTGTATGGTGGAGCTCGTGAGGTCTGTGCTGTGTCTCATTTGTGGAAGTGTTGGAGGACTCCTGTGGTTTGCACGAGCCCGCTCACCTTCTTTGCCAGTTGAGCCAAGTGGCAAGTGTGGGGTTGGTACTTCTGTATTAGATACACCTGACTTTTTAATTCAAATTCTCTATTATTTTTGCCTTTGAATCTGCCAGATTTAGGAGAGATTTGCTATGTCTCATAGATGCATTTTATCTCTGTTGATCTTTGCGTGCACTGCTGGAGTTTTTGCTTTATGTATTTTATTTTGTGTTATTTGATTTAAAGGTTTAGGACAGTTATGTTCGTTGTGATTTTTTTCCCCCCCTTAATAATTGTAACATGACTTTAGTGCAATTCAGTGCCATTTTTAAAGCAGGAATTGAACTTGTCAGGATCTTTTTGTTTTCACTGTTGCTTCTTTTTGCATTTCCTGCGGCATGTTGTCCACACAGCCAGCTTTTCTGAATTCCGTAGGTTTAGGTATGGCTTTTATAGAGAGCAAATAGTTGGATTTAGTTCTTAACTCTATCATAGAATCTTTATTAGTAAGTAAATTTATTCCATTTATAGTTATTGTTGAAATAGATTTATTTGATCATCTTTCTTAATTTTTTTTTTTTTTTTGAGGAAGATTAGCCCTGAGCTAACATCTGCTGCCAATCCTCCTCTTTTTGCTGAGGAAGACTGGCCCTGAGCTAACATCTGTGCCCACCTTCTTCTACTTTATATGTGGGATGCCTACCACAGCATGGCTTGCCAAGTGGGGCCGTGTCCACACCTGGGATCCGAACTAGCGAACCCCAGGCCGCCAGGGTAGAACGTGTGACCTTGACTGCTGTGCCACAGGGCAGGCCCCTTTTTCTTAATTTTTTTTTTTGTTGTTAAGATTGGCACCTGAGCTGACAACTGTTGCCAATCTTCTTTTTTTTTTCCCCAAATCCCCCCAGTACATAGTTATATATTTTAGTTGTGGGTCTTTCTATTGTGGCATGTGGGATGCTGCCTCAGCATGGCTGGATGAGCGGTGCCATATCCATGCCCAGGATTCAAAACGGAGAAACCCTGGGCCGCTGCAGTGGAGCGTGTGAGCTTAACCACTCGGCCATGGGGTCAGCGCCTTTTCTTAATTTTTTAAAAGACTTTTTATCTTGTTTAATGCTTTTTTCCTTTGTTTTCTGTGTGTTGGTCCGTGAGTTATGTTTTCTCTCCTTTAATTCCTGAAGTCGGAAGGTCTGTAGAAAGTTGAATGTTTTTAGTTCTACTATGGTTATATTCATAACTTTTGCTTAAACTTGTGTTTCTCAATTTATCACCTTGAGTAACTATAATTTGACTTCCTCTGTGGAAAGATGAAGAAATTAGTTCTTCATCTTCTCTTACCTTCCTCCTCTTTCTTCATTTCTTCCCCTCTCCCCACATGGCTATTATAATTCCTTTTTTGGATGTTGTTTTAGTCTACTGTTGTTAATTTATTTTTTTCCATAATATATATTTTATTTCAGAAAGTGTAGTAACTACACATTTATTTTATGTGTGGGTCGCAGTTATTTAGACTGATTCTGTTTGTACTTCTGTGCTTACTGGGTTTAGTGATAATTGCCAGACTCGTTTCATCTGTATTTTCTCTGCTCCTGAGTTCTTGGAGTCATCTTTTGTTTGACTAGAGTACCTTTCCAAGTAGATTGTAAAGACTGTGCTGGTGAGGAGGCTCGATCCCTGAGCAGGGCGGGTGCTGACGAGAATCCCGGAGATGGGAAATGGTCAGAGCCTGAAGAGCAAAAGAAGTTTGGTATTGCTGGAGCCCTGGGGTGCGCGTGTGTGCGCGTGTGTGTGTGTGTGCCTGTGTGCACATGTGAGGGATGGTGGGTGGCCGAGGCGTGATGTCTGAGAGGTCGTCAGGGGCAGATCGTCCCAACCCTGTGCATCGTCTTGAGGACTTGAGGCTCTGTCCGAAAGGCGGTGGGACGTTATGAGGGTGGTCACCAGTGGGGCGCTGGTGTGTTCTGGGTGAGCCCTCAGTGGTCCGCAGCAGGGGGAGCTCACCTGCGGGGAGACTAGAGAAGGGGGCCGTTTAGGGACAGTGGTCCGGGGCAGTCCGGGGTAAGGCTAAACAAATGGCTGTGAGGTGGGAGAGGCGGGACCGAAAGTGACTGGTTCACATGGAAAGTGGAATCCTGGGGACGTTGTGATGTATTGGACCTGGTGAGATGGAGGGAGGCCCAGGATGGTCTTGGCTCCTTCGTAGGGGGTGGAGGGACAGTGATGCCCTCAGCACGTAGGTGGTCCTGGGGGCAGGAGGACAAGATGCAGCTCCATGTAGACATGGTGAGTGTGGGGCTGGGAGATGCAGGCCCTCAGGATGCTCCGGGCCAGACGCGGGAGAGGCTGCACCAAGACAGGTTTGCCGTCCAGATTCCAAAGACTGGCAGTGTTACCGGGGCTGGGCCAGGATCTCGGGAGAGCTCTGGTAGACTTTGGGGATCTCCTGTTGAATTATATCCCACCGTCCAGCGAGGCCACTGAACAGGTCGGGGTAGAGGCCTGACCGCTCCAGGGTAGAATGTTCTGACAGTGCTGGCCCGGGCCTCCTGGGGTACCAGGAACACTTGGTGAGGACCCCATGGAATTGTGGCTGTAGAACTGGAGAAAAACCTTACAGTCTGCCGTTACAAAGCACTCATTTCACAAAAGGGAAAGTAAGGGCTGAAGAAGTCAAGTGCCAAATCTGAGGCGACACATCCTGTTACAGAGAACAGGACTAAGGCCCAGCAGAGACTACTGCGTGAGGTCCTCCTGTCTCCTGCCGGGTGTCAGAGGTGATGTAACAGCCGCACCTCAGCCCAGTTCCCCTCTCCCGGGAGGACGGTGGCGGCGGAGGACCCATCGCCTTCTGAGTTCACAAGGTTGGGGTTGGGTGGATGTGACAGCCTTGCAGCTGGTGATACGTTGTGCGTACTTGTGAAATTATTCTTTAAGTTTTTGCTATAATAGTATTTTTATCTCCACTGCTTGCTGCTTCTGGCCAACAGGAATACTGTGCCGTTATCTTTGATGTGGGAGCATAAAGCATCGGAAAGCTGCCTTTTAGTTAATCAGCTGACAGAGATACTTTTAAAGAAAGAAAACTGCTGAGGAAGGAGAAGGGAATCTAGAAAGAATTGAAAATCAGGTTTATGGAACTTATGGAAACACTTTCAAGGGCAAGGCAGGCCTTGCGGTGTGAGGGGTTTATAGAATCGTAGATAAGGAGTCCTGAGTGTGAATGAAGTCAGAACGGGCTGTGCTTTTGGCCAAGAGAGGTTGTAAAATGTTTGCAACACAAAGGGAAATGGATTGCAAGTCTCAGAATAAACCAGAGAGCACAGAAGAGGATTCGTATGGAATTTCCAGTCGCGAAGAAGTGGGGCATTCCAAAGCTGATTTATAAAAGGGCTCCTTGGATCGAAACACCACAGTGTCAGTTAAATGCTGCCTCTGAAATAACTTGAACTCCCTCAAGCAGTGAGCATAAAAAGTGACTCTGAAAGCGTGCTTGTGTCGGGTAGAAATGCACCTTTATGGGGCTCTTCTTTCTGTGTACGAATTAGAGTTGTGTTCTTAGCGCTCGTGCTTTGTTCCAGAGCTAAGTGAAAAGTCGGGAAGGAAAAAGGGGCACTTTAGGTTTTTGGCCCAGAGGCGAGAGGCTCCTAGCAGAGAACGTGAAGTGTAGCAGGGTCGACCATAAGCAGTGTGTTCTGCGTTTGGCACATGAAAATTGGCTGCCTCACTAGAAAAAAAATTTTTTAGAACAGTTTGTGGGTTCTAGTGATGACCTCTGACATCTAGAAGTCTGGTCCTCATTTGGGATGATACTGTTTCAAGAGTAACGTATTTCCTGCAGTTTTAACAATAGATTATGTACCTAATGAGGCCTATAGATACTATTCATGTGTGTTTAGGATTTTTAAGGGAATACAGTATTAAAGCATTTTAAATGATTTTAAGCATTTAAAAACTATTTTTATTTTGCATTTTTTAGTGGTAAAATATATATAATGTAAAATTTGCCATTTTGACGATTTTTAAGTGTACGCTTCAGTGCTTACCTTGGTTTTATAATGAATGAATGTTAGTTGAGAGGAGCATAGGGCGACGGTCTGATTTTCTGAGTACGGTGTGATTAACCTTTCAGGGTCCAGGGCCTTCGAATGGAAGAAGATAAAAATAGAAAATGAAGCCTCTGCTTAATCCCAACATTAAATTATATTTTTAAAAATGTTAAAGTTTCTGGTCAGGAGACTAAAATCACCATAATCCCTTTTATCTAAAAAGTGAATCTCCTCCCTTGACCAAACCCTGTAATTTTATTTAATTTCTTCTTACATTGAAAGAGAGCGCTTTTCCCCGAAATGCAGTAGTGGAAACTATTACTAGGTTTTTGGTTATTTCGATGTAGAAGGGAAAATATGTAACCTAAAATCTTGAGTACTTTCTTTTAGCTGTCCTCTCTGTACAATACACACATTCATAGACCTTTACTAAAACTTATTTTTAAAAAGCTCTCTAAATATAAAGATATAATGAGTGTAACTTTCTTAGTAATTAAAAAAAAACAGGACAGCAAATCCTTAATAATAGTAAGTTTGGCTGTAATTTTGGGCTGGTGACTTCACCACACTTCACGCTTTACTAATTTTGCGTTTTGCTGGGAGAAAGCAAAAACTTTGTTCCAGCGAAGGGAACCTCAGCACACCCTAATTTGACTCCAACAGTTATTTTTATTCAGGCACACAGAACTAAACATGTGGAAACACTATAACTTCATTTAAAAAAAAATATTCAGCAATGGACTTTAAATGCCTTTAACACTGGGATGGGAAATTGGAGAGCGGAGGACTTCCAGATCTGACGTTCTCTTTTGACGCTTCTTTTTTCGGTGTTGTACCTCAGCCGTCCAGGATCTGTCATGGTTAAGAGAGACATTTGAATATGTGAAGGAGTCGTAAATACAGTCCATATACCCAAGACTCTGTTTTGAGGACTAAACCATAGAATTAACAGTGGAGGGTCGATCGACATTTTCATTTATTCCCCTCAAGAGAGAGTTTCTGTTGTATAAGCAACTGGTGTGATGGTTTTTCTTCTTGAGTGAACATGGGCCTGCTCCAGATCATTGGGGCACACGTTGAAGGACATTGCCAATCTTAATTTTGGTATCTGTGCTTTCACATATACACTTTTCTGTGAAAGTGGGAAGCAGTGGTTCCCTGTTTCTCAACCTTTCTGACCCATGAGAGCGTGCTGCAGCCAGTCTCCCTGTGGGGGTCTCCCGTATGCACCAGGACACCCCCCCCCCCCGCCCCCCCCGCCGTGCCAAGGTGGATGTGCGCGTGTCTGAGAGGTGTCCTGGTTGTCCATGTGGGCGCTGAAGGGTCTGTTTGCAGATGGGCACGGCCTGGGTCTGTGTACCCCCATCCAGAATCACTCGAGGTGTTCACTGGTTCTCTGGGCGGAAGTTTGGAACGTGCGCTTGCTCTTGTTGGAAAGGCTGTCCGGCACCACAGAGGGAGCTAGAGATCAGCAGGTAGCGATCAGAAGCACGAGTCACTGCCTTCCTTTATTACTTTGTGCTTTTCGTGGGGCTGCCTTGAGAGGCTGTGACGCATATGGTTATTTTATGCGTGGAAATGGATTTATCTCCTAACCGAAAAATCAGGAATTGAATGTACTTACGGTTTGAACGTGTCTGCAGATGCAGGAAATTACTAAACTTCTGCTTCGAAAACGAGGCTGCCCATGTGGATTGCGAAACATTTTTGAGGCTCCGACTCTATAAATTGACCTGACGTCTGTCTTTCTGAAGATCGCAGTTTACAAGTGCCAGAACCTGGGCCGGGACGCTGGCTTGACGTTCTTGCTCTCTCCCAACGCATCGTGTCACCTGCAGCCATTGGGGAAGGCTGGGCCATTTCTGCCCCAACAGTGTTGGTTAGCATCTGGTTGGGGCGAGGTAAATCCCGTGGTGACGTTTGCTCTGTCACCTGTGAGGTCACCTTGTCCTTTGCTTTTGGCCTAATTGTTTGTTCTCTGAGGCGAGAGAAGCGGGACTAGCCATCCCGACGTCCTGGCCTCAAGGTTCCCGGGGATGCTCGTCCATGAGACCCCAGGGCCTCCCCCGCCTCCTTCCGGCCCCCTGCGCCTCCCCGTGCCCTGAACGTAGCCCAGGGGCGCTGCTCTCACCTGCCTCTCTGGGGAGCCCAGGTCCAGGCCCCGCCTCCTGTCTCTTGGTCCTCATCCAGCTCTTCCGGTCCTCGTCTCCTGCTGACGGGACTTGGGTTGCTCTCCGGTCCTCTGGAATCCGATGTTCCATTGTCAGCAGCGAGGGCCTTCGTCACGTCCACCCCCTTGGACTGTGTGCTTGTCCCTCGGTCCGTCTCCCCGACTCTCCATGCTCCTTGTCCTCTCTCTCCGCCCCAGGGGCGTCTTCGTGAACACCGATGCCCAGATTTGGGGTCCACACCCTGGACGTGCCCTCCGTGTGCACCCAGCCCTCCTCTCCTTCGCTGGCTCTGCCCAGCGCCTCCCACAGCGAGTCATCCCTCCAGTTCACATTTCCCGGACCTCACCCGGGTGCTTGTCGGGCACCCACGTCCCTCCTCCACTGGTGTTGGGTGTGTAGGTCCCATCGTACTCTCTGGACGGTGTCCTCGTTCAGGGTCCCCCCTCCCACATTGGTGGTTTATCCTCGTGGACTCCTGGCCGGCCTTGTTGAATCAGAGAAGGGCTGCGGTGGGGGACAGTGGCCTCACACGGGACGCTGGCCGGGCCCTGTGTGCGGGGTCTGGGCGTGGTGGATTGCACGCTTGGGCACACTATAGCAGCAGGGAGGCGGGGAGAAATGAGCATCTTGGGAAGTGGGAGGTCACGGAAGCCCCGCGGGAATGGAAGCCTCTGGTGGAAGCGTCTTCTGCCTGTTCTCTTCCTGCCTCTGAGTTAGCAGGACCCTCGTAGTAATGACAGTGGTTGACGTCACTCGTGATGCATGTCACAGGAGCTTGGATTGGTGCTCGCTGCTAAGAGACCTCGATAATCAGAGAGGCTTAGACAGTCACAGAGGACGTGAGGAGCTGGGAGAGAAGTAGTTGGTGGTCGGAAAAGACGGGTGGAAGTTGTTCATGTGAAGCTCTGTGCCTGTGCTCCAGAAGTTTGCAGTGGTGGGGTGAGCGGAGGATGTGAGGGTCTTCTTCCCTCTTTGGGGCTCATCAAGTGCCCTTGGTTCTAGAAGTTTCTTCCTGCCTGGTTTTCGGTTGGCCTGCATCTGCTCACCCACAATTCTCTTCTCCATTTCACCCCCTCTGTTCTGCAGTCTTCATTTCCGAGGTGGCGTCTTAAATATCTGAGCATGGAGCTCCCCTCTCTGCCTCTCTCCCAGCTGAAGTGATGCATGAACAAACTCCCCTGGTCTCCACACTAACCGTCAGAGGCGCTGCACTGAAACCCCCCTCCCGGCCCAGCCCAGCCCTCGCTTGGCCGCCTCCATGCTGTGTGGTGTTAGCAGTGTGCTCACCCTCTCTGTGCCCTAGTTTCTTTATTTGTAAAGTGGATAGAATGACCATAATTACTTCACAGGGCAGTTGTGCAGATTAAATGGCTTGATACTTCATGTGTTTAGAACAGCGCCTGGTACATGGTAAGCACTCGAAAGATGTTAGCTGTTGTCACCTGTCCACTTGAGTGGTGGCCTCCTGGAGGGGGTTCAGGTGACCTCGGGGAGATGTTGAAGGGAAGCGACAAGGACCGTCACGCCACTCAGCCGGAAGCAGGTCCGTTCTGTGGTGACTGGACCGCCCCGAGGGTGTTGATCCTTCTTGGTTTTGAGGGCTCCTGTCTGGTGTCTCTCATGTGCTGGCTTTTTCTTTTCTCTGTCTGTAGTGTTGTTTCATTTGTTAATTTTTTAACAGACCAACAATGGTTTGTTTCAATGAGACAGCTTTGGTAGAGGCATACGTCCTCTAATGTTTTATTCTAAGTCGTTTATTCTGCATGAATGATTGTGTGGTTTTCTGTGCAGTATACAGCACAGTGTCATTTGATGTCACCTCTTGGAATAGGCCTGGGTTTGCGGGAAGATCCAGGGACAGCCCAGAGTCCCCATTTCCCGCACCGGCTTCATCAGTGTTTGTCATGCCTGAAGGACCACACGGTGCATCTCCAGTAGCGAAAACTCCCGCCTTGGGGGGTTTCACGTTGTCCCGCCCGACCCCACGCTGAGCCCTGTCAGTTGTTGGTCCTCAGCCTCGTGGGCTGTGATGTCCCTCAGCCTCACCCTCTGAGGCGGGCTGGCCCGGCTCTGCAGCCCGGGCCTCAGTTGCATTCTCTGCTTCTCTCCCGGGTCACCCTGGGCTGTGGGTCTGGTGACGGCCACAGAGGTGAGCGGATGCCTCATCCATCACATCAGGGTTGGTCTTTCTAAAATTTGTGTGCCCTTTAGGGTCCTCCCAGCTCTGCTTACTTTGTCCGTTATGCTGAAGCGTCTGACGGCGAAGGTGGGGTCATGGATGGCCTTGGTGCTGTGTCCGGGTCCCGGCCCCACGTCCTGTGCATTGTGGCAGCATCTGGCCCTCTTCTCCTGGGTGCCATCCAGAAGGTCCCAGAATCCGCCTGTCCCTGAGGTCGACTGGCTCCCTCGGCCCAAGGGAGACGGGAAATGGCGCTTTTAAAAGGTGTCCCTCTCCTTGGAGTCTTCTTCACTAAAAACCACTGCCAAAGAGCAAAAGCTTCCTGTTCCGTCTGAGGTGTCCAGGGGCAGGAAATGGCCTCTGAACACACAGAACTCTGAAACGTTTGTTTCTGTCAAGGAAAAACTAAGAAAAAACGTAGTGGTTAGTTTTTAAAAAACCCGAACTCTGAGGACAGATCGTCCAGCAGAGGGATGGTGCGCGGTGGCCCCTCTGTGCGGGCTCTGCGTGTGTGGGAGCCGCCGGGCTGCTGCCGAGCTCTGGCTCCTGTGTGCCGTTCAGTCTTTGCTGGGCCAGGGCCTCCTGGAGACGCCTGGACCGGAGGAGGCTGGGCTCGCCCTCACGGAACATGCGGCTGGAGTTGTGTCCTGACACCCACATGCAGTTTCTCCGCATCAGATGCTGCTCAGCCTTCCTCCTCCTTCCACAGCTGGCCCTGACCCACGTCTGAAGGGTCTGGTGATGCAGTGCAGGCTTAAAAGATACATTGACCAGGGCCTGGCCCGGTGGCCGAGGGGTTCAAGTTCCAGGCCATGTGGGTTTGGATCCTGCGCATGGACCTACTCCACTCACCAGCCATGCTGTGGTGGCATCCCACATACAAAAAAATAGAGGAAGATTGGCACAGATGTTAGCTCAGGGCTAATCTTCCTCAGGCAAAAAAAGAGGAAGATTGGCGATGGATGTTAGCTCAGGGCGACTCTTCCTCAGCAACAAAACCCCCAAAAAACCCAACATTGAGTAAATAAGTTTTGAAAAATGGAAAAAATGAAAGACGTCCTAACCTCTTCATGAGTGAAATGCCCAGGTCTGGGGTGCAGGAGAGGCCTTGCAGTTTGGTGCCCCCATCACCGCCCAGAGCTGTTGGGGCTGTGAATCCTGGTCTCGAGGACTCTGGACCTCCCAGATCCACAAACACCACTGAAACTCAGCCCGAGGCTCCACGCGTGCTGGGAGGCAGTCCTCTCGTGTGAGGTGGTGAGATCTCCGCACCTGAGGCTGGAGACGAGGGCTCGCTGCAGATCACGTAAAGAAAGGGAAAGTACCAGGAGAGCTTATTTCGGTGGATCCCCACCTGCCTTTTTTCGCTTTTAAAAAAGTTTGTGACATTTAGGACTGAGAAGCTAAACTTGCGTGCACTGCTTCTGGCTCAGGCAGGAGACTGTAAAAGCTGTCTGCAAGTGTCCTTTGTAAAAGGTCGCTGTCAGATCTGTACGGAATGCCTTTCCAGTCGGGTGCGAACAGCCGCGCACATCGTAACCTCGGAAAATGCGGGAAGCTGAGGCTTAAGTGAAACGCTCTTCCCGCTGGCACAGCAGCTCGCTGGTCAGGTGGGCCCAGCCACAGGTGGGTGGGCTGTGTCTGGCCCCCTGATCTGACGGTCTGCTTTGTAAATTCAGATGATGATGCAGGGTGAGAGATATGGTCCTGCCCTACTGATGGGTGGTCCAGAAGAAAAAGCCGCCCCCGGGGCGTGGCGTGTGTGCAAGGCCTAGAAGAGCACGATGGCTGATCTCTGTGGGGATGTGTTCATGGCCTGCGTGGATGGCCGGTCCAGGTGTTGAAAGCTGATGCAGTTGCACAGCTTCCCAGGGGTCCCTGCTGCTGAGTCTCTGCTGTCGTCGTTGGGTGCTTCCCACTCGTTTGCTGTGGCTCAGAGATGGGTGAGGAGGCGCCGTCCGCTGTTGCTCTCCGCGCTGTGTTTTGCTGGCAGCTGCTCCTGGGTGTTTTATTTATTCTGAAAACATCTGCGTAGCCCCAGAAAGGCCTTGTGCGTGTGCATCACTTAATTTTTTTCTTAAAGAAAAGCAATAGCAAACTTTTAGAAAAAATGTAACCACTTTAATACCGCACTTCGGATCATTTCCGACTGGGAGAGGCCGGTGGAGTTTGCGCCTGCCCCTGCGAGCCGCGGGGAGCCGGGCTCCCTCGCAGGCCCTGTTGCTTCATTTACAGCCACGGGGAAGTCGGGTTGGGTTCAGTTTGAATTCCTTCCTGTTCAATCCGTCGGACCTCTGTTTTCCCGACCTGGGATTGGGAGCATTTAAGCTGAAACACCCATTTTTAGTTTAACCACGGCTTAGGAGCGCTTTTCCCGGAATAGCTGGGAAAATGTTAAAAGGAGTTTGAAGGTGAATAGAAAAATAACTAAACAAGAACGCCTGACTGTGAAGCCTTCTCGTCGTCCTTTTGAGCAGGACCTAAGGATCTTAAAGGGAAGGAGAGCAAAACTCTTGAGGAATTTTCCCGAGAGGCAGCTGTGTCAGCAGCTCTGCGGGCTGGGTGCTGTGGGAGGAGCAGTTTCGTTTTGATTATCTGGGAAAGCTTTGCTCCAAGGATATTAGTTTGCATATGAGTAAGACGAACTTTGTTTTTCTGCTCGCTTGCCACTCCTGTTCCTGGAGTGGCATTTTGGGACAGAGCCCCTCAGAGATGGCAACAGCGGCACTTTCCCTTCTGGGAGGTGCTGTCGTTGTGCAGCAAGCAGTGACGCGGCGGATCAATTAATTAGCAACTTTGGGATGTTGCTCATCTCCACGCGTGTGGAGGAAAGGTCTGTCTGTGTCAGCACAGGGAAGGGTTCGGTTTTTATTGGGTGAGTCTTTAACGAGGGGGATCGTAGTAGCCTTGTGTGCATGCCGGGGGCCGGGACGTGCATGCACCCTGCCTCTCTGGTTCCTGTGTTTCCACCCAAAGGTCATTCTAGAAGCTTAAGCGTGTGGAGCCTGCAGTTCCTTATAAGGAGATGTGCACGCAGTGGTGCAGACCTTCTCTCCCTTTTATTCCAGTAATCGTGTGCATTGTCACTTGATTGAAGTCCTGGAACGGTTTGATTTGAATCTGTATGAAGGAGTCTCTGAGTTTGGAAAACAGAAACCTCCAGTCACGTTCCTCCCTCGTGGGGCCCCACGCGGCACGTGGCCTGGCGGCGGGCAAAAGTAGTCGCGGTCATTTCATGTGGCCGGGGCAGGCTCACCACGAACGACTGGAAAGCTCTTCTGTGACAAATACACTTTGAAAATGAATATAGAGGCCCGAAGGAAAATATTAAATTTGATATTAATCTGAAAGATACTTTAATGCCAAATGGGGTGAAAGGGGGAGCTGGTGTGTCTCATCTCTGGATCTGGGGGAAAGCATTTGACTAGAGTGTCCGAGGAGGAGCGGGCTAAGGACTGTCCTTTAGCCCCGAGGGAGGCAGCCAGCCCCTCGCCTGTGCAGGTGGAGTGTGAATGAGCCAGCAGCTTGCTCAGGTGTGAGCCCCGCCTGGCGCCGACGACGTAGCCTGGGGTGTGAATACCCCTCAGTCAGTATCTGTTGACTCTCTGAGTAATTAGACCCAGGATGTGGGCCTCGGGACGGCCTCGCCAGAACCCCTCCTGTGTGGTGGTGGCAGTTGGCGTTGCTTTCCTTGCACTTCGATAGTGAGCATTTACACTGTTACTGAATCTTGGATTTGGGACCTGCAGAGGATCTTGAATTTGCTGAGTGCCTGCTGTGTACCAGGCACTGGTCTAAGGACTTTCTGTACATTTTCTTATTTTACATTTGGAATGTGAGATTGCAAAACATTGTCCCACAGATAAATTTGTGACAGCTGCAGAAATTGTAGGGGGCAAATAACACCCCCCCCCCATCTCCTCCAAAGGCCACATTAAACAGAGTGATCCAGCACTTCTTCAATGGCCTAGGTCCCAGGTGTGTAAGGTGCTGGCCGTCTCTACCCTCTTGGTGGTGAGGAGACCACAGGTGGTCTCGTCCGCTCAGCCCCGCGTGCCAGACACACGGTCCTGTTTGCAGGATGCTGTGGCCTGGAGAGGTGGGGAAGCCAACCGCAGTCCCCCGAGGATGCTCTCCTGGCGGTCCTCTTGTGTAGAGGGACGTGGCCTGCTGCTGGTGGTGGCGGGTATTCCAGCAGAAACGGGGCCTCTCCCTGGTTCTGTGTCTCTGTTTAAACCATCACTGACGAGTCAAGTTCAGTAGGTTTTAGAATCAGTTCCTGCTCATGTATTACTTCCAGAAAAACAAAGGAGTAAATAATTATCCCTCATGAACGAAGGAGACAGTGATGTAACGTGGAGCCCACAGTTTGGTAACATAGCCTTACTTTCGCTGTAGTTTTTTTATTTTAATGATTTCTCTCTTGGGATGTACTGAGACGCAGTAGATGCTGCTTGTATGAATCCAGAAACGCTCTAGCCCTGAGTAGTAACAGAGGAAAGTCATCTACTTGCGTTTCCTGAACTACTGGGCTTATTAAAAAAGAGAGGATGATGGCACGATCAGATTTCCCCCCCTTTTTTTGTTACTGGCTGGTAGCCGACTCACCAGCCACCCGGAACCATCACCTCTCGTCTCGTGCGTGTTGCTTTGGGCCCTCAGGTTCAGCTCCAGCACGCTTGCCTGATGGCCAGTGGTCTGCTCGCATTTGTGGCCCTGATGGTACTTTGGACTTAATTGGGGGGTCGAAGCATATTCTTGTAACCCCTGAGCGGGAATTCAGCATCCTTCAACATTTGGGTGATTTTGCCACCTGCTGCGTTTGACAGACGTGTTAACGGCCGGTGCGATCCTGCACAGCAGTGCAGCCCACTGTTTTCTGGGCATCATTCACGTTTGTTAGTGGACTCACTCCTCGTCCTCCATTGACAGCGGTGAGAAGATGAGATTCCAGTGATTTCCACATCACTGCGCTCTCTGGGAGTGGTGAGCCCCCCGGGCCCAGTGCCAGGAAGGCCGCATGGCTGTCAGACCCCCCATGTCTTGGTTTGCTCGCATGTTCTTCTCCTGTCTGCTGGACTCTGACGCTCCGTTCCTGGTACACGTTGTGGGCGGTTTACCAGCATCCTGATCTCAGACCCCACAGGACCGCGGCTGCCCTGGGATCTCCCGGAGTTGTGATAGAGTCCTGCCCTCCGAGGAAATATCTGCTCTCTGGTGTGGACGTCCAGTTCTGCTTGATGTTCCGCGACTGCGGGGAGCCCTGGCTCCAGGTCAAGAGTCGGGCCCTCTGCCTCGAGCAAGGAGGCTGGGCGGAGGCTGGGTGTTCAGGTGTCACTGAGGGCGTCATTTCAGACGAGATGCGAGTTCGTGGTAGAACACATTCTGAGAGCGCATGAAAGGTCGTTTTGCCCATCATGTCAAGGCCGTGTGGACAGAAGAGAGGGTCCCGAGTGGGGTGCAGACAGGCTGCCATTTCCATCGGAACCCTGGCTTGACCTGCCGCCCCTTCCCTAGCTGGTCAGTGGAGGACACATGTGCTTTGGTGGTGGCAAGAGGTCCCGTGCTGGGAAGGAAGGACACCCACCTGTCCTCAGAGACGGGGATGGCAGACAGCCGTCAGAGCCATCTGGGTTCAGCAAGGATTTCCAAGCGTGCTCCGAGTCTGCAGTAATGCCTGTACGGTGGAGAAGCTGACCGTCACGGCAGAGTCCTGTCCTGGACCGCGGGACAAGGATGCATCTGGTCGGGCCAGAGGGCCGGTGGTCAGGTCGTGGGATCATCAGCAGGCTGGTGTTGATGGGGACGGGGGTGTGTGTTTTATCCGTAGTAGTATTGGAACGGGACACCCTTGTCTACCTCCAGGTATGGTGTGTTTCTGAGTAAGCGAGTTCTCAGGTTGAAAGAACACAGATGTGTGCAAGCATGCATGTGCATACACAGACGCACACGTGCATACACACACATGCGCCACACACACATGGAGAGCCATCTACCCTCCATGAGGCCTTGGTGGTCAGCTCGTCTGTGGCTCTTGGGCTCTCAGTCTGCCATGGGCTGTGGCCGCTCCTGTCTCCAGAGGGTCCCTGTGGGGGTGGATTTTCACATCAGGCCCCTCTGCAGAGAAGAGGCTTGTTCCAGGCATCAAGTGCACGTGGGCAAGGATGTGTGCCTGAAGCAGGAACGTGTCGCCCCTGTGTGTCTGCTGAGAAAGTCACGCACCTTTATAACTCAGCATGACTCAGACTCTCTTCCTGAAGTTTCTCCTTCCACGGCCGCTTCTGCGTAAGTGTTTGTCCACATTGGAGCTACAGGTCCCCCTTAGCTCCTTGAGTTACTGTTTGAAACGTCCTGAGAGAACAGAGCTGGGCGCGTGGGGAGCCGTGGTGTGAGCAGTGTGCCCGGGAAAACCCGTCTGCGAGTAGGGATGTCCTTTCAGAGGAATAGCTGGAAGATGGCTTGGGACGGGAAGGTGAGTGAGAGCTCATCTCCTCAGAAGTAAAATGATACTTTCCGTTGCTTTCCTCGTGAAGCTGGCTTTCCAGAGCGTGGCGTTGAAAGAACCCTCCTGCCAGATTGCAAGACTGGATCAACATGTTCTTATGAAAGGGACCTCCTTGGGTTAAAAAAAAAAAAAAGAAGAGGATTATTCTGCAGTGGTTCTGTACTCGAGGCCCCGTCAGAGGGGGGCCTGCGCGTCATCCCTAAGGCATGGGGTTCCTCCTGTTCTGGTTTGAAAGGTTTCCGTCACCCGTTTGTTTAGTGCCTTTTCTCGAGTACACTTTCCTTGAAGTGATTTAAGAACTAGTTTGAGGAAACTGCCATCACCTAAGAAAGCACATATGGTACACTTATCAAAAAGGGTTCAGTGTAAGGAGAGAAAGCTTAAAATTGTTTACAAACCATGTGGCTGCTTATGGAGAACTTTCTAGAAAGGGGGTTCTGACCTGCAAGGCACTTCGGCCGACATTTTTTCTTTGCCACATACACGTGGTGTCATGAGTGCTCAGCCGTGATCCCGAAGCATAGCCGTCTTTCCTCTGCTGTGTGCCGTGTCCTCCTGGAGGGCTTCTCCACCTTCTCATGGGCCCTGTCAGCTTCGTTGAGTGGAGTGACGAACGCGGGGCACGAGGCGGTGTTTTCCCGTGCTGTGGCTTCCGCCGTCGCGCAAGAAACCGGCAGGGCCGTGCGTGGCCTGCCACGCCCCCAGCGCTCTGTCACCGAGAATACTGATGCGGCTCTCCAACTTTGGAAATATAAGAACACGACTCAGACTAAATGTGGAACAGGAGTCCAGCGCGGCGTTACAATACGTGTGTGTGACTAGCTCGGTAACGCGATTTTCAGTGCAGAGCCGAGACGCCGACCGTGTTTGTAGTTAGAACTGGAGTCACGAACTCCCCACGGTGAACTGGTCAATGGTGCCCTTTGATGCATGAAATGAGTAAATATGCAGGGGTGCACTTAAACCCAGTCCTTGGTTCCGAGGGTCAGGGTTTGACGGTATGTCCCAGTGAAAATGTGCTGCTCGCACGTTCCCGGGGAGCCAGGGCTGCGGGCAGCCACCTGGACGTAGGATCTGCGCTGCGTGCATGGTGAGAGCCCCAAGGCCTTCGGGGGGCTCCTGCTTCAGTGGGAGGTGGTGCCCTGGGAGGCCACATGGGGCTCTCTCTGTCTAGAGAACACACCGGTTTAGTGGCTCAGCACCGACGTCTCACACTTGGACTGTGTGGGTGACCAGCTTGTTCTTCGTTATTTGTGGGTGAAGAGAGGCGCGAGTTTTGGGCCTTCCGTTGAGGAAGGTCCCAAATGTGCTGCTGCTCCTCCTGCAGCCGCAATCCAGATTTCCCTCAACAGGCCGGCTGCTCGGAACCTGGGGTTTGGGCAGGCGGGACAGATTCTCTTGAGCAGTTTTAGGCGCCCAGGGAGTCTGGGGAGGGGCGGAAGCTCAAGTGAGCGTCTCCTGTTTGCCGGGAGCTGACTCCGCAGAGGAGAGGGGAGGCACGCTGTCCTTATCTGGGGGGACAGTGCTTGTTCCTTAGGGAAAGAGGGGGTTTCTTGGCGTCTCAGATTGATGGGACCTGCCTTCCTCCTTGAGCAAGAGGCAGCCACAAGCCCCTTATGCGCCGGGAAATAGGGGGGTACAGGTGGCCGGGGGTTATCAGTCGTACTTATTTTTCTTTCCTCCCCAAAGCCCCAGTACGTGGTTGTATATCCTAGTTGTAGGTCATTCTGGTTCTTCTTTTTAGGATGCTGCCGCAGCATGGCTTGACAAGCAGTGCCAGGCCTGCGCCAAGGATCCCGAACCCACCAACCCGGGCCGCTGAAACGGAGCGTGCAAGCTTAACCACGCGGCCACGGGGCTGGCCCCAGTCGTACTTATTAAGTAATGTAACAATAGCTCATTCAGATAAATGAGTTGGAAACACAGACTTTGGAGAAAGTGTGTTTTGTTTTTCCTGTACCTAGTTAATTCAGTGGGCGAGCCGCATGCACGTTTGGCTCTCTTCTATCCCCAGAGGTCTGTGCTCAGGAGAACCGTCTTGCATCGTAGGTGTAGCAGTGTGGTGTCGTGCGACAGACTTGTGCCGACCCCTGTGTCCTGTGTGTTGAACAGTGAGTTTACGGGTAACCATCCCTTTCACCAAATGGGCGTTTACATCGTTGGTTTCAGTAAACTCTAACACCTGAGTAATTTTCTTGACCCAGGTTGTCTCTAAGTTGGATGTCACAGTCCCTGAGAACACAGGAGCGGGCCCCCAGGTCTGTGGCCTGCTCACCCTGCTCTGGCCAGGCACATCTGCTCGCAGCACCTGCACTGAACAAGTCCGAGAAAGGGGATCTGGACTGTGCTGCTGTGTGCTTGGAGGGGGGAAGGAAAAGAGGGACAGGAAAGTGACGGTGGGGACAGAATGGACACACCATCAGAGTGCACACCGCCCACCGTCCTGACGTTAATTTTCAGCGTGGACCTAGCTGGAACCCATGGATGATTCAGCGACTACATCTGGATCAGTGTCATGGTCTTGGGGATGTTGGAAAATATTCGCAGGCACTGGTGTGACTGCTGTTGTCTCTGAGTGCCCCAGGACATTAGAGTACCACACTTGATTGCTGAATAATCCAGCCGGGGCTGAGGCAGAGAGATCCCATGTCAAGTTCAGTATCTTTCCTCTCCAGGGACTCAGGGGGTGGGGCTAGGAGCTTTGAAATTCAAAAACCTGCTTCGTTGTATTTTATATTAACTTTTATCGAAAGCAGTTGCTGGATAAGATACTTGGCTTCGAAAAAATACTCCATTCCTCATTTCTGCAAGATCATTCAGGGTCTCTTCAGGTGTGGTGTTTTCCTAATTTGCGTCACTGAATAACACAATAGCTTTATTGTGAGGAGTTAAAGTGGAATTTTGCTTGTTTATCCTTTTTTGTTCCTTGCAGGAAAAGTATAGATGGCCTTTTATCTTCAAAACTTAGAACTTGCAGAGATGTGTCATTAAGTGAGCTTGGAAATATATTTTTAGACAGGCGGTGCAGGATAAATCCTGGGGCAACGTGACATCATGTTCTTGTCAAGAATTGCTCTTTGTAAACGCTCTCTGATAGATCACTCTCCTTAAGAGGCTGAGCTATCAGCTGCTTTCAAAGGTGCTGCCTGTGTTCCCGATAAACTGGGTCATGTTACAGTAGTTATTGGCAGTCATAGAGCTGGAAAATTTAAACTGGTTATAGTGTCTGTGCTTTACATAGCAATGCATTTTGGGAAGAGAGGTCCTTTTATAATTTTGATCTTCTTAAAGTATTGATTGGTGTTTGTACAATGGCAGACAAAATGTTATGTAAGTCCTTGCATGATATGCCTTTCAAGAGTCCTACCAAAATATATCAGGGTATCTTTACAGAAAATGTTTGTGAGTGGTTGCTTAGAATTCAGTGAAATTGATATTGAAGTGTTTATTCTTCCCCGAGTGTTCTTAATGAGGGGATTTCTGGGGCTGACTTGTGTGCTAAACTGCACTGCCTCGGAAGGTAATGTGTAACTGGACGTTTCATGGCTTACTGAACATAATTCTCTCTCTTTGTATTCTTGGGCACAGTTCTTTCTTTGATTTGATGGTGGGGACTTCTAGGCTCTTTGACAAAAAGCATAGAAGAGAGAGATAACGTTGGATAGGTATTAATTACAGTCTGTTTTCTTATACTGGAAGGGAAATGTTGGTTTTAGGTAAGACGCTGGAAAACAGGTCACTGTGTGTAGGTTGGGGGCAGATGTTGTCCTTTACTGTTGGTTTAGGTGGAAGAAAATACAGCTTATTTGTAGGAGTGAATTTCAGTTGAAATATATTTTACAGTCAACTAGTGCACATTCTGAAAGGGTGTGTCCGGTAGACCAGGGACAGTTACCGAGTGAGAAAATATAGTGAGTTTCTGCACAGCATTGTTTTGTTTTCACTGCTGATAATTTCTAAAAGGAAATTTAAAAATTTTTATATTAGACACTGAATTGGTGACGGTTTCTAATTGGTGACTTTTGAGTTTAGGCTCAGTAAACACCGATAAGCCGCTTTCAAATGGGATTTTTCCCTGTAGTTTATCGAAGGCCCTCTAATTTTCCATGTTTGTCTTAAAAATAGAAATGTATGCGTCTTCATTTTCTCCGGTGCCCCAAGTTGTCAGCGTTCCTGAGTTACTCCAAATGCTGGCTTGCATCGTCTTGCTGCAGGATATAAGGAGTCAAAGTAGAAACTGAACTGCTTTTGTGGGTCATGTAACGAAGAGTGAGCGATTTGTCCTCTTTTTGGACAAAGGTGAGTGCCCCTCCGTGAGGACAGACTGCATCCGAGCCGCCCGGTTTGGGGGGATGAAGTTCTGAGCTCCTGGAAATGGGGCTTTTAATGGAAACGATGACAAGGTCATTAACTACACTTGCCCTGCTGGCTGCTCCAGGAAGCTGGCTTTGCTGCCAGGTCCCAGCTCTTTGTGGCCGACCAGGGGCTCCAGCAGGACAGTTATCTGCTGAGAATTACAGGCCAAGCTCTGGCTCCTGTTCCTTTTATTTTCCTTCCAGTTTTAAGTTTACTTTTTTAAGGACAAAATAGACTGCTAAAATCACTACTTAATATAAGACTTGGGAGATAGTAATTAACAGGTAACAGTAATGCATTTACTTTGGAGAGCAAAAGAAAAAGTAGAAAGATGCTTTTTTCCCTTGGATAAAAAAAAAATCCACCTCCCACCCTTTCTCTTCCCATGGACGCCTCTTTATTAAAGTCTCCACCACCGCTTTGGATTTCTCAGGATATGTTATTAATGGCTGGAGAAGGAGGATTCCCACATCGTCCCTCCTTTATCCTTGGACTTTTCTGAATGTGGTCAATAACTATATTGTGTGTTCATCTGGTTTTTTTTGGTTCCCTGTAAGGTGGGATTTGACCACCAATCTTTGTATTTTAGTTGAAGGACAGCTTATATATTAATGTTAATTTATATTTCTTCTGCAAATATATTGGTGTACCATCTTTACTCTTAACAAATGTTCTATTTGTACTTTCTATCTGGGGGTGAAGATGGAAACGCTCACTCATCTCCTGAACTAGGAATTTATTTGGGGTTTCGACAGATTGTGGTAAACAGCTTCATAAAGGTAACCTACTTGCAGAGTAACATTTAGGTCATCTGGGCATTCTTGCTGTAAATGGAGTGATGGTTCTAAAGCCGTGGTCTGGGGTACAGAATCGAAGTGGGTCTTGCTTCAGTGGTCATGGAGTTTGCATAATAAAACCTTCTTATGGACAGTTAGTTCCATTTGGGGACTAACGTGTTGGCACTTGCTTTGATTTATTTGGAGGTGCTAAATAATTTAAAGGAGACCTGTGCTTAAGAAAATGGAACTTTGTCACTGTGGTGTGCACGGTTCGTTCCCATCGACTCGTGCTCGGAACAAAGCATATTGGAGACTTACCTTTAAAATGAGTTTTTGGCAGAAACGTCTGAGCACATTGTTCTTTGGCTGCTTGGAAATAAGGCCCACGGGAGGCGCTTGTGTGTTCCTCCCGCCTGGGACCGTGGGTTTGTGTCCTTTTCCCCTAGTGGGCGAGGTGGGTGGGGTGTCTTGTGAATGCTGCCGATTCTGGTTGCCCTTCCTTCATTTTTTCTTATTAGGGTGGAAATGCAGTTTGCTCATAATGGATTATTGATTGGTCTGAGCGAGGCGGCCTCCAGGCCTTGTCATCCGTGGTCCTTACTCTGCCAGCAGTGAATGCGCCACTTCACGGAGCCACTGGGACCCTGGTCTGGGGACTATAAGCCTGGAATTGTTAATCTCGGGCAGATTGGTGTGTGGGGAGAGGAACTCCTCATTGTTGTTATGGAATTTCTCCCCATTTGTTCGGAGAATAGGCTTTTTGTCTCAGCAGTAGATAAGCTGGAGCAGGATGTTAATGATGTATTTTAATTCGTGGCTCATAATACTACAGTGTAACTAGTAAAGCCCATTTCATTGTCTGCAGGGGAACAAACGGGCAGTGTGCTCCGCGGGCTGGGCCCAGCACCCACGGGCCTGGGTTTCTGGGCAGGCCCTGCAGCAGTGGGCAGAAGTGACTGCTTGATGGAGTCACTTCAGAAGCGGCCGCCAGCCGGGCTGCAGGCTCACCCTTCTTGTGTTACAACTTGCCAGTTTGGAGCCTGACAGCCCTGCAGCTATCCTGAACGTTCTGTCTGCTGGGAGCTGTTTTCTTTGTAAGGGCATCTTCCCTGCCTCACCGAGTCTTCAGGTTTCACAAATTCTCCTGTTACGGGAGCTCCGCATGCCGGATGCTGACCCTCCGGAAGCCCACGGTCCCCCAGAAAGTGACCGGACGGAGAGAGAAGGACGAGTGACCCCACGGCATTGAGGAAGCCAAAGCTGTGTCTGAGTACCGTGCTGTGGGTAATTAATGAGCCCAAACTGCAGAAACCCCAGCGCGAGGGTCATCTGAAAAACAGCGCAAGCTTCGGTTTTGCTTCCCGAAACTGAAAAACTCTAAACTTGGGGTGGGAAGTGCCACTTCCAGGCTCCCAGCTGCCGCCTCAGGCCTCTGGTGTGGACTGGTCTGGTTTGGGTCGGGTTAAGGAAACTCAGAGTCGCTTTCTTCTGCAGATAACTGTGAGTGTTAGAAGTTACTGGAAAGCTAGCCTTCCCATTCCTTTTTCAGGACAAGATTTTGATAGAATGGACTTTGCTAGTTTTGGGGAGATCAATGCCAGACCGTTGGGCTTTTGCTTTGTGTTGGTTTAACTCACAGGGCAGACGATGGCAAGATTTCCTGTAGATTCAGAGACTTGCTTCCTATTTAAAAATAGAGGATATTTTACCTTCTTCCCCTGATAACGCTGTATTTTACTGGTCAGAAAGTGATTGTTTAAAACATGGAAGACAAACTCAGCAGCGTTGCTGGTCTTTTGCTGGGGAAGGGATGCATGGGACCCCCGTGAATGCCCACGTCCTCGGGCGCCTTCTCTCCGGCTGGTGATAGGGACTTGCCCCTGTCTGCTGGAAGGCCGGGACTGGAACTTGGGTGGCCTCCCTGAGTGTCTCTGGGCAAGCCTCGGAAACCTCAGCAAGCAATCTCTTGAAATAAAATACTGCTTTTCCTTTGAACAGTTTCATATTGTTCAGACGATTCTTCTTTCTTTGAATTTTGAAAACTAGAACGAACAAAAGGTAAATTTCTCAAACTGCATTCCTTAGGGGCCCCCTGAGCTTCCTTGGGGCCCGGAGAGGGGGAGGGGTGAGTGGGAGCAGGGAGGGGGCTCCAGGCTCCACCAGAGCCACTCCGCTTTCACTTGTGTTACTGACTGGAGTGGCAAGGGGGGAGTTATTGTTCTAACTTCTTTTGTGAAAAATTTCTAAAATCCATACAAATGGAAGAGTAATGAACATACAGATACACCCACCATCTAGGTCCAGCAGTTGTTAACACTTTGATATATTTGCCTTCTTTCTTTTTTTGTGAACTACCTCGAAAATATTTCATCACACATCTCCAAAAAATAAGAACATTCTCCTACGTTACCAAGCTAGCAAAAGCGACAGTAGTTCCCAGACAGGATCTCACATCCCCTCCATGTTACAGTTTACGTTCTATAAAGAGTCCTGGGGCTGAGCGTGCTGGACTTGTCTGCTGTGCATGGTGATAGCTGCAGTGGCAGTAAATGACCTGTTGAAGGGAACCTGTGAGGGTCCAGTGAATATTTAACGATTTCTCATTTAGCATCCTAAGCTGTTAGTTTGTCCTTTTCAGTTTATTAAACCAAATATTGTCACTGCCAGTGACTAGGTATCTTTGGGTACTGTGTTGACATTTCATTAATTTATTCAACAATTATTAATTAATAATAATCCCTAACATATATTGACCATTCACTGCATGGTAAACATTGTACGTTGCATACATTAACTTACACCTCACAAAAATGCTATAATGAAGGTTTCATTACCATCATTTACATTTTAAAGATGAAGAAATGGACTGGGGAAGAGAGACACTAAGACACTTGCTCAAGGTCACACAGCTGACCTGAGTGAGTGGCAGAACTGGGTTTTGGTCTCGGGTAGCCTGATCTCAAAGCTAATGGCCTAGACCGCCTCTCACAGTGCTGTGATGTTCACTCTGTGGTTGGCTCTCTGCCAGTGTTGGTGATGGAATGGGGAGAAAGCTTGTTATTTTGTGAGCCCGTCCTCACAAAATATGGCATCTGACATGAGTGACTGATGAAAGAAGCAGTAATAGTAACACGTGCAGACGCTTGCTCGGACAGGCCCAGGGCCATGCAGAGTGCTGGGACAGAGTGCTCAGTCACATGGCTAAGGGGGGCAGGGAAGGCCCTCAGAGAGGTCGTACCTGAGAAGGTGGGCGGAAGGTGGGGTGGGAGGATGGTGAGATGTGCGTCTAGCTGGGGTGTGGAGTAGGTCATAGGCTGGGGGGGTCCGGGGACATGTGTCCCCAGCGCAGGGGGTCAGGCCCTTACAAGCCCAGCTAGGGAGTCTGGGCCTCATCTCAAGGGTGGGTTGAAGTCCCGGAGAGACCACCCAGCTCTGCTGATTTTGGCTTGAGATTGGGGGGGGGGGGGGCGTGGATTCAAGAGTAAATTGGGGGTACGGCCACCAGGATGCTGGGTTGGTGTTGGATGTGGGTGACAGGGCGATGAGAGAGCTGGGAAGCCCATCGTGTTTCCTGGTGGGTCCTCGGGCATGGGGACTTGCTCTAACCCTTAGGGTTCTGCCCACACTATCTGATCCCCAGACGAGGCTTGCCTCCCTGGGAAGACCTTAGACACCTTCTGCCAGTGCAGGTCATCACTTCCCTCCCTGCCCTTCCGGAAGCTTCCACCTGCCCTGCTGGTGCACTGCCAGTGTGTTGTGTTCTGTGTTTACATCTTGTTTCCCTTTCTGGCTTCTGGGTTCCTCGAAGCTAAGCCTGTGTCTTGCATATCTTTGAGTTGTTCCACTCCCACCAGTCGCCTGGCGCCCAGCAGGCTCTCAGGAATTGTGATGCCACCCTTGTTCAGACTGGCCCGCCGCTTGAACCATGGGGCTTCTGCTGTGAGGAGCGTCATGGCAGGGGCTCCAGGCCACTGATGGGGGCTGTAGTCGCCCACGCTGGTTCTGGGTAGATCCTTTGGCTGCGTTAGGGAGCGTCTCCTTCCGGGTGTAGGCCTGGGATCCTAGTTCTGCAGGGCCTGCTCCTAAAGGCGTTCCTGTGGGCAGGTGAGGTAACCCCATCTGTGGCCCTGGGCCTGGGGGACCTGTTGCAGTGGACCATCAGGGTGTGGCAGGAAGTGACTTCTCAGCCCCCAGGATGCTCACTACAGAAGTGATTTCTTGGTTGGAACGGTTACCCACAGGTTAAGTTGATCCCAAATCCAGCGAGTGTAGCCGTGTTGGGGAGTTGGGGACTTCCTTTCAGCTGTGCTCCGCGGTGAGCCGAGAAAGGATCTCTGAGTACGGCAGCAGCCTCACTTCTGTGCATTGAGACCTAGCACTTTAGCTATTTATGTGTTCACATGGTTATTTTTTAAAGTTTAGCTACATATTTTATTTTCAAAACCTTTATATTTCATCCTCTTAAATCTCTCCCTATCTCCATTGTAATGCATTTTTTATGAATACACATTTCTGTTTTCTTTAATAAACATTTTAGTTTTTCTTACTTTTTATAAATGTGGTAGAATTACCTAACTTTTTCAAAATGAAATTTATTTTGAAAATGATATAAGGCATTTTTAAAAAGTAGCGGCAAACTGTTCATCACAGCTGTAGAGAAACACACACATACACACGGAGAGATCCATTTTAAATCTATTTTAAAACCCTAATCAGCAAGACATTTCTATACCTAAACAATTAAATTACAGTCTTGTCTGGCAAGTTCCCAATTACAGCCTTGGAAAAAGTTTATAAGACAACAACAACACAACTGTGATTCATGGCGGGCAAACCTTGTGTTCACAGGGGCCGTGCTCTGTGTCCCCATGTGGGTTGACATGTGGCTGTATGTCGGCTCATGTCGTCTCCTCCGCTCCCTCCTCTCCTGATGTTTGTGTTGCCGGCAGACTTTCTTTAATCACTCCGGTCTGGGTAAAAAGCTAGCATTTATTTACCCGTTTTATAAGGCTAGTTATCTTTAGGTTAGTGTGTTTGAGGAGAAGTTGGAACACCAGCTCGCATTTGGCGCGCGGTGGCTTGTGTGCGAGAGTGAGAGAGGCAGCCCAGGACTGAAGTGCATTCAGCTGGAGCCAGGGAGTATATTGCTCTGTCCCGTGGTGGGGTTCCAACGCGGACCACGCCCCATGGGGACCAGAAGTCCTGCTGAGAAACGGGCTGAGACCCTCCCGGCTCACAGAGGCTGGTGGGCTTTTTTAAACCAGGAGGGCAGAGCCCGGAGTGCCAGGAGGGCCGCTGACGTCCCGTGAGCTTTCTAACTGGTGCGCTGCCCGCCGTGCATTTTTAAGTTGGAAGTTCTGATGACAGCATTCTTGTTCTTTTTTGGAAACAAAGTGATGACCCTGTCTTAAATAGTGGCTTTTGCCTGTAGCTAAAAAGAATCACAAAGATTGGTTGATTTGGCCACTGACTGAGGAGAGCCCGTTGCAGGAAATTAACTTTTTGACTGTTTCTTTAAAGGTTTGCAAGAAACTCCATTGGCCCACTGTGGGCAGGAGGAAGGGGGCCACGCGCGGACCTTGTAAAAGTGGAGCCACTTTTGTGGATGTTATGATTTCCTTAGGATAATGGTAATTGGGATTAAATAGTCATTACCATTACAGTAGTTTTTCCATTTCTACATTTATATATTTTCCCCTCCAGAATATTTTTAAGTTCTTTAAAAATGCATCCCATGCAACTCTCACAGGGACTTAGTTCTCCAGGATGGGGGTGGTGGAGAGGAAGTGGAAACAAAAGAGAAAGAAGAGCTTGTCTGCTGATTGCAGGCCCCGTTAATGCCCCAACTTGAGAATTTTCCTGTAAATTGCAGGGCCTTGCTGGCTTTGGGTAAAGCTTTCAAGCTAGTTTTGTAGGACACCCAAGTAAGAAATGAAAACTATGTTCTCTAGTCTTTGGGCTTCTTGAGGGAAAGTGTCCAGGCTTTGGGGTGTTGGGGAATCAGAAGCTTTAAACATCAAGGCTGTAGTGAGGAAATGGGAGTGGGAATTCTCAGCAAACAAGGATGGCAGCGCGAAGGAAGCCTTTGTAAATGTGCAGAAGAGTCTGAGGCCCCCCATGGAAAGAAGAGGGGGCAGCATGGTCATGTCCTGTTGCACCCACGGCGTGCCTGGATGCTGGAGGTGGCCTGGGACCACCCGAGCTGGTTCCTTCCTCCTCTGCACTCACATCTAATCCTCTTTGCATTCACTCTGGGCCTGTGGGTCTGTACGGCAGGATGCTGCCTGGTGTGAGAAGCGAGGCCCCCACTGGGCGGCGTTTCATTGCTCCTGGACTGTCCACTCTGTGTGTTACAGGGGATCTGAGTGGCGTTCCGAGGAGGTGCTTGCAGGAGGTGCTGGTGAGATGTGGCTTCCTCGTGTCGTGTCCTCTCAGCACCTGGCAGATGAGGAAATGTGCCCAGGATGTGAAGGATGCCCCTTGCAAGCCACATGGCTGGTTAACAGGGACCAGGGCTACTAGGGTCCACTCTGCAGCATCAGTGCTGGCTGAGACCCCAAGACCTGGCCTACCTGGGTGGCACAGAGGCGGGGTCTCCATGTGCAGACCCCTGGAGTGGCAGCTTGGCTTTGAAAGCCTCTGACTTTCACTGGCTCCTGGAAGTGCTGAAAACAGCAGGGTGTAGCAAGGAAGGAAGGAACAAACTGGCACAGAGTGCGCATTTTTATGATTCAGAGTCTTCTCACTGAAAAATTCACTTTTATTTCCAGGTGCATTTGTGGGTCACTTCTTATGATCCTTAGCTAGTTGAATGCTCGTACTTTGTGAATCCTCATGGATGGTTTTTGGCTGTTTGATCCTCCTGAATTGGAGAACTGTCTGACATTTAACATCCTTTATGAACCGACTTAGACAGGTCCAGTGGAGTGGAGTCTGTAAAATTATTTCAGAGCCACCAGTTTCCACTGTTTTTTTTTTTTTCTCTGTAAACTTATTCCTATATGGTTCTTTAACTCATACGATTTTTATACTCAGATTAGGTCACTAAATTCAATATAAATAGTGTGTTTCATTCATACTTTATATATTACATCACATTCAACATTTGGGGGATGAAATAAGTCCTGGGATAGAAGGGGATACATGCCAATCATTTGCCTTATAAATCATCATAAATAATACACAGCTGTCCAGAACTTGTGCCAAGACCGAAACAGCTCGAAAAGATAATTGAAATTAGTTTAAATTATCATTAAGAGGTGTTCTTGGTAACCACGATGGTTTATCCAGTTTTAGGTGGCGTTTTCATTTACTTTAATGGAGACCTGGAGTTTGGGGCTCCTCTTGTCAGGAGGGACTGTGTGTACCTGTTAGTCTAAGAGCAACCCCTGATGGCTGCTCCGCCGCCTGTCAGTTTCTTCAGGTGCCGGGGAAACTTGCGAGCACAGGGCTTTCTCCAAAGAGGTTTGAGAATCCGTAACTGAAAGGAGATTTCTGCCTGTTCCTATGTGGGTCTGTGGGAGGAGGTGGTGTGGAGAGAGCACTGTGTCATCTTTTCAGAAAGTGTCCGTCAGGGATGGCGTCTGCACTCTCGTGGGGAAGTGGAGGAACAAGTGTAATGCGCTCAGAATCCCCACTCCTTGGGGATGTTTGGGTGGACACCCCTCGTCCCTCTGTCCTGTCCTCAGTGTGCTTTTCTGTGTCTGCTCTGGTGAAAACGTGGCGGGGGGGACAACCCAGAGCAAACAAGGAGTCCCTGTTCCGCTTCTTTGGGGAGAGAGCTTCATCTTTGAACAAAAATTTGTAAAAACACGGCTTCTTTTCTACCTGTTAACAGTTTTTGTTTTTTTTGAAGAAAATCTGCCCATCTGGGGGCCTCTCTGTGCAAACCTGGAGCCTCCCCAGCAGGGAGACCCTCACAGTCATGATTTCGAGTACTTCTGTGTTGAGGGGAGAAGGAGAAACAGACCTGTCCCCAGGAGCTGTGGGCAGCCCTCCCGCCCTTTCTAAGCCGTCAGGACACTGTCCTGAAAGATGCCGTACCTCTCACATCCTTTCCAATCGGCTCTGTTTTGTTTATACTCTACTTATCACAAGTCAGATGGAAATTCCTTTTTTTGCTGTACGTAGCTGCTTTCGGTGTGCTGTCTCGGCCCCTTGGGTGGCGTACAGGCATTCATGCTGGCTTTCTCGGGGCGTGGACGGTCACCCGCTGTGTGTCAGGCACAGCTCCCGGCGCCGCCTCGTCCAGCTCGCCTTTGCTGGTGCACAGGGTGCTGGAAGCACCCAGGCCCCTGGAGGAGCCACTCACACCAGGCCTGCCCCTTGTTCTCTGAGGGTGGGAAGGACATGAAAGTGGCAGTGACCACACAGTGTGACTGACACCTGCTGTCATCGGGGAGCTCAGGGTTCTGCTTCTGCCCTTCGTTGCCTCGCCTTGACTGAATCATCTACATTCTTAACCAAAGACCCATTTCCGTAACATCCGAACACAGAGGTACATTTGTGAAGCGCCCATCACAATTGTCACCTGCCTTTGCGGCTCGCTCGCTCGCTCTTGCACAGCCTCAGCCTCCGTGGTCTTCCCTCCCCTCCTCCCCATCCCGAGTCTTTGTTTCGCGTTCCCACACGCTGTCCTTGTTCTGTGGCCTGCCTTTGTCACCCTGCCACGAACTCTCTCATGACAGTCTTTCCCTGAAGAACTGGTATGTTTTTATTAAAAAAAATTATTTTAGTGCAGTCATTTACAATAATTTAGCACACAGTTATTATCAATAATTTGTCGTTTGCTTATTGATCTTTTAACGGAAGTGGCTGCCTGTACATCTATTTAAACGTTTGTTGGCGTCTCTTTTTTTTTTTTTTTAAAGATTCCATTTTTTCCCTTTTTCTCCCCAAAGCCCCCCGGTACATAGTTGTATATTCTTCATTGCGGGTCCTTCTAGTTGTGGCATGTGGGACGCTGCCTCAGCGTGGTCTGACGAGCAGTGCCATGTCCGCGCCCAGGATTCGAACCAACGAAACACTGGGCTGCCTGCAGCAGAGCGCGCGAACTTAACCACTCGGCCACGGGGCCAGCCCCTGTTGGCGTCTCTTTTATCTGGACTGGATTGAGATTTTTCAGCAGGAGCGGCCGGTCCCCATCCCTGGATGTTACTGGGTCCCTGTTTCCTCGGAAGCCTCGTTCCTAAGATGGTGTCTTTTCTGTTTCAGGGGCTCGCTGTGTCTGCCATGCTCTCCAGGTAGGAGATGCACGTCGCCGTGGCAGGAACCACTCTGCAGCTGGGATGCAGAAGACTTATCTGAAAATGGAGAGATAAGACCTTGTCCAGCAGGCCTGCCTGGTGAGAGCGAGCCGAGCCCGCCCCTGCCGGGCGAGCCCGTGTCCTGGAGATGGATCGCAGCCGAGAGGCCGAGATGGAGCTGAGAAGGGGCCCCAGCCCCACTGGGGCCAGCAGGAGCCCCGAGGTGGACGGGGACAAGGCCGTGAGCCACAGCTGCTGCATCTGTGGCAAAAGCTTCCCCTTCCAGAGCTCCCTGTCGCAGCACATGCGCAAGCACACGGGGGAGAAGCCCTACAAGTGCCCCTACTGCGACCACAGGGCATCCCAGAAGGGCAACCTGAAGATCCACATCCGCAGCCACCGCACCGGAACTTTGATCCAGGGCCAGGAGCCTGAGGCCGGCGAGATGCGCGTGGCCGAGGGCCTGGACGGCTGCACCAGCCCCACGAAAAGCACCTCGGCCTGCAACAAGATCCTGAACGGGGCCACCCAGGTGGACAACAGCAAGATCCTGCTGAGAAGCAGCAAGAAGGAGCCGGAGGGGGCCGCGGGGGGCCCCGAGGAGGGCAAGGCCGGAGTCGCTCAGTGCTCCTTCTGCAAGAGCAAGTTCGAGCGGAAGAAGGATCTGGAGCAGCACGTGCACCAGGCACACAAGCCCTTCAAGTGCAGGCTCTGCAGCTACATGACCCTGAGGGAGGAGTCCCTGCTGAGCCACATCGAGAAAGACCACATCACTGCGCAGGTGCCCAGCGGCGAGGCCTACGCGGAGAACTGCAAGCCGGAGCTGCCCCCTGGGGAGTTCCCCTGCGAGGTGTGCGGGCAGGCCTTCAGCCAGACCTGGTTCCTGAAGGCTCACATGAAGAAGCACAGGGGCTCCTTCGACCACGGCTGCCACATCTGCGGCCGTAGATTCAAAGAGCCGTGGTTCCTGAAGAACCACATGAAGGCACACGGCCCGAAGACGGGGAGCAAGAACAAGCCCAGGAGCGAGCTGGACCCCATCGCCACCATCAACAACGTGGTGCAGGAGGAGGTGATCGTGGCTGGCCTGTCCCTCTACGAAGTCTGCACCAAGTGCGGGAACCTGTTTACAAACCTGGACAGCTTGAACGCCCACAACGCCATCCACCGCCGCGTGGAGGCCGGCCGGCCGCGTGCCCCGGCTGGGGAGGGCGCGGCGCAGGGCGGCCCCGCCGACGCCCAGCGGCTCTTCCTTCAGTGCCTGAACCTGCGGCCCGCCGAGGCCGGCGCGCCCGCCCGCGGCCAGGCCGGGCGGCGGGTGGCCGAGCTGGACCCGGTCAATAGCTACCAGGCCTGGCAGCTGGCCACCAGGGGCAAGGTGGCCGAGCCAGCCGAGTACCTCAAGTACGGGGCCTGGGACGAGGCGCTGGCCGGGGACGTGGCCTTCGACAAGGAGCGGCGCGAGTACATCCTGGTGAGCCAGGAGAAGCGCAAGCGCGAGCCGGAGCCGGGCGCGCAGGGCCCCGCGCGCAAGAGGGCGGGCGCGCCCGGGGACCCCGCGCCCGGGCCCCTGGAGCCCCGGCCGGCGGCGCGCCCCAG